>NC_051157.2:45663426-45900926 GCF_013339745.2 Dermacentor silvarum | reverse complement strand
GCCATACTGCTACAGTCAGGCAAGGTAGTAGTAATGGCGGCGGTTCGCTGCCCTCGCCCGCTGCGCCGAGAAGGAAATCAGGATCGCGCGCGCGCGCGTGTCTTGCGGCGGCATTCAGGGAGGGGGGTACAGCGGTGGGGGGGTGGCCGGATCGGCCTGATAGAAGAGTGCACGCCCATACTGGCGCTCCCATTGGCTGCCAAAGAAGCCGCTGCTGCAACTTAGACGCCTCGCGGCTGGTGTGTTGCCGGACCGCGCCCAGTGTACGCGCTGCTTGCTCCTCGCCCCCAGGAGCGCGACCGCCGCTGCCGCCTTGCTGCCTCTCCAAAGCCAGCAGCGTCGCGTCGGCAACGACGACCACCGGCAACTTTCCCCCCCATTCAACGAGAAAGAGCGCGCGCGGCCGCGCAACGTTATCGTCCTCGAGCGTAACGCGTCTCCGAGGCGTCGGTCAACGGCTGAAACGCCGTCCGCTGCTGCCGCCCCCGTCGCCACGGGATGGCCGCCGCGCGTTCATGAACGCCAACGATACTCGCCGCGCGACGATCGCGATGAACTTTATGGCGCACGTGCTCCACGTGTTAGACTGACTCCTCCTCTCCCTCCTCCTCTTGTGATTGTAGTGCCGACATTTTCGTCACCTTCTCAACCAGCACTGCACACAACCTCACCACCTTTCCTGTTTCCTACGGTGCCTGTTGAACAGTGAAATACCTGCTGCCATTTGTGCTTCAGAACTGGCATTCTTGTCATTGGGTAACCACGCACCTTGCGAAGGAGTGCTGCTTCTGCTTGTCACAACGGCTGGCACCGTTTCGTGCTCGGGGAAACTGGTTGCCCTGTCCATTTGCGGCTGCGGTGCTCTCCTGAAGTGCAGCGGTCGCCGCAGTGACGTGACGTTGGATTTCGCGTGGCGAACGTGAAGGACTGTGCGCACCGCCTTTCAAGGACGTCCACCAGCTATGCTGGACCGCTGTGGATTTCAGCTTACACCAGGGATGAATAACTTCGTTGCCCCCGTGCTTCCAAGGGTGAGTGCCTCCAAACTCTATCCTGCAATGCCGTACTTATGCTTAATGCTTAATGTCGTGCTTTCGTACTTAATGTGCTTAGCAATGAAGGTGAAATCAAGAAGGCAACTAATATGTGTTTTATCAGTATGTATCTCACGACAAAGAAACAATTTCGAAACAATGCTTTCCCGCGACTTAAAAGCAATAAAGAGTTTACCCAAAGATTATAAACAATTTGCAAAAAAAAAGAAAAAAAAACACTGATGCACACTTATAATCACCAAAATATGAACACCATTCATTGGTAGCTGCGAGCTCCATCGTCACATATCCGTCTCGAAAAACCCTAGAATATTAAAACTTGTATTGAACTGACAGCTAAAAAATAATGTTTAAAACGTTTCCCACAGTGTGTGATGCTGTAGAGGTTACTGAAATCATTTTGCACAATAATATCCAATCACTTTACTTGCAATCACATAAATAGCTGAAATCTCACGGCACACTTTGCAACTACAATATGCTAGCTGTTTCCCCGCATCGATCATCGTAACATCAGGCACACTAATGCTGCCCCAAGTACGCTGCGCCATTTTTTCTTCGTTGGTTGCATTCGTCATCACTGAATGAAGCTGAAGACCGTCATTCAGATTTCCACGAAATATCGTTTTTCTGGTTGTTATGCTTGAGATCTGTAGTACAAGTTAGCTAAGAAATATCAGCTCTGCTTTGCGATACCAACGTTGCCCACTAGTCTCCGATTTATATTGTTAAAGATACACTGAAGCTCATGCGACACTGTCAAGAAATCAGTTATATGAACAGAAATGAAGCCAGGAACTTTCGATTCGATACAATCGTGTCAAGCTCATTTTGAAGATGGATGCTTCCTTTAAGTAGAGCAGAAACATCTTCTGGCTACAAAATCCGAAGTTACCAATTGCTTCGCATTGATACTTATTCAAATTCAATATTTCACTGTCGCATGCCGCCAATCCAGTATACAATACTGCATGCGGTACCGCCTGTACAAGCACTTTTCACATACGGCCAAGCTAATGGCCACGCTCTATGTTATTGTGGCCTTGTGCGTAATGATGCACACCACCCACTCTGCTGCACTATTGTGCAATACACTCATTGAAAAGCTATCTTAAGAGATTCGGAGGACGGCCCATCATGCAGCCTCATAAGTATACTACGTACACGTCCGAAAAAAAGTACATAGCGAAAACGAGCACCGATCTATGAATTAAAAGCTGGCGCAGATATATAAGATATAAACTGTAAATTCGTATGCCAACTTGCTCAGTTTTCTATTTTAATAGCTCCTGAAAAAACAATTGAGTAACACCACATATTGCCATTTAATATGTACAGGTTTCATGAATGAATGTAAAGAAATTGCCAGCTGTCTCTTACGTCTTATTTCGTTGGTTCTTGTGCTTAAGTTGTACTGTATGCTTATTCTGCGGGTGTGAACTGAGTGTTTGTCCCTCTGCTTATTGACTCCCTCTGCCACTTGTCTTCAATATGCCACCGAATCACAATGTCGTGACATTACGTAAAATTTGTGAGCACGTCTCGGTCGCATACCAAAGTCGCTAAATCTGCGCGCGTATATATATATAATAAATTACTGCACCAGTGCCGCCAGTTGAGGGATTTCTTCACACATATTGTATCAAGAAGAAACATGGGACCGCTTTTGGCAATTCACTACGAGTCGCTGTTGCATCTTCTGAAATGCGAACAGCTTGAACTAAGCGAATTTCTGCATGACGCATAAGGTGACCTCGAGTGGAAAGCAAACTTGTGATGACACACTCGTACTTACTTGGCTTAAACGCTGTTTAAGCAGCCTGAAGCCCCAAACCCTTGCGGTTAGCTTAAGGGGCTTAAAGCCCCAACGACGACTTTTCGACGACTTTTCGGCGTCGGCCGGCGTCGTCAAGAACAATGCGACACTGGGGGCCGTAGCGCCAGCGTCTATAGTTGTGTAAAAAGCGACTATTATGGTGGTTGTTGGAACAAAGAAAGGAACGGGAGAATCTGCTGACCGCACCCGTGACGACGGTCAACAAAAGTGGGCAGCCTGAAAATTTCTATAATCTCACTTCTGGCCGTTATTCAGAGAGAGTGTGACTGTAGAGAGGAAGAGGCGTAGAAAATAGCGCCTCTTTCTCTCTACAATATCTAGGAACAATGGCGAGTAGTGAAATTCCAGAAATTTGCAGGCTGCCTACTTTTGTTGACCGTCAGGTGTGGAGGCGCTTTTGAAGTGGACAAACCACTTGCCTTATCTTCCACCACCTCTCCCAGGCGGGTACGCCGATATCTGGCGATAGTCTCTAGGCAAGCACAGATCAGCATAGGAGAGAGAAAAAAAGCTTCGTTGTATGAAGTGGCTCGGTTGCTGGAGCTTTTTGCCCAGAAATAACAGAGCTTTAGTCTATGGTGCCCAAGTGCATGAGGGGCTCAAACCATCGGGCGCACAAAAGAACGTAAAGCCAGCACAAAAGGAGTGCAAAGGTCTCACTATGGGGTTGGCGTCCCCAATGTTTGTGTGTGGTTTTTGTACCCCTTTCTAAGGCTCTAGAATAGTCGCCTTTTCCACAATCAGACGCTAGCTGACGGCGACAATCCGTCGGAAGCTTGTTCCTCGTGGTTGGACCTTTAAAAAGAGTGGTTGTTTGCCAACTGCGACAAACTTTGCGAAGTGACGACTCTGGCATCGCTTGGCCGCATGCTTCGCATGAGCATCGTAAATTCATTGTTTGGACACATCCATAGAATGTGCTGAAAATTTCCTTTCAAGGACTTTAAAGGGACAAATTTCATGTATTTTCGCGCGATCCTCTGCACTATGCATAAGGCACCATACTTAAAGGTCTACGGTAAGCTGAAAGTTTTAGCATTCGTATACACCCAGCATAGATTTGTAAATCTAGCCAGTCTTCGGGTTTTCTGTGGTTGAAACGCTATCGAGCCGTTTTGCGATACTCTCCATATTCCTAATATCGGCTCCGGGAATCGACATTTTTCCTGAGTACACTCAGCCCGAAATACAATGTTTTGGTCCGGCTAAGCACCATCGTGAAGGTATACCCGTAGCATTATTTTCTGCAACCAAGGGGGGACCCCACCAGCTCCGACGAAAAAAAAAAGAAAGAAAGGGCATCAAACGGTGGGACTAAATAGTGTAGTCTCACAAATACAACAAGAAAAAAAAAGAAAACGGGGAGCCAACACTTATACGACCAATAAGTTTTCCGCCACCTAAAATGTCCGGGAAAGTGGCGCACAGAAGCAAGCACACGCCTCCAACTACGAACGATGCAGGTGCGCCTCCTGGTTTACCTTGGCGCTCGCAACGCGCACCCAGCGATCGATCGCCAAGCTGTGAGTGTTTCAGCGGTCGCTTCAAGGATTTGTTTGTGCGGAAACGAAAACAACGAACAAGAGAGAGACGTCTGGGGCTTCTGGGCGTAAGGAATGACCGGCATGCCAGCCACCGTGTTACTCCTCCACCGCTACCGCGCACTTTTCCCTCATCATTCGACGTCTTTGCAGGTGCGCGCCATCCGCTCTGGAGTCGAAGACGGGGATTCCCCGTTTCCGAGGCAAAGGCTGTAGACAAGAAGAGCTCGAACAGAAAGATACTTGCCGCATACAAGCGTGATTACACTATCGTTTACGTACCGTCGGCGCTTACTGGGATCCGTGGCAACAGACCGTTAACGGGGTGGGGTGATGGCATGCGAATGCAAGGGCAATATTGTTACTCGAAGCCGTTGCTCTTCTCTGTATGTCTGCTCTGGTAAAACGCAAGTGCCCGACACGAAAGTATACTAAACAGTAGGCTTAAAGTTTGCTGGTCCAGTTAATGGTTTATTAAGCTAGACGATTCAAATTGCAGTAGATAAAATTAATAAGCACCAATTCCCCATCATGAACATGACGAAGAGTGCGTTTTGAGTATCTACGTAAAGCATGCCTCGGGACACTCATTGTCACTACCGGAGGGCCAACCATTAACATCCAACATACAAACAGTAACAGTACAACGTATACCAGGTGTTCAAAACTAAGGCAGGTAGCATAATTCTTATCGTTAAGCTGGCTTATTCGAAGAGGCGGACATTAGTAGCATGAGATATCGAATCGAAACACACATTCAACTAAGTAACGAAACAATCGACTAATGAACTTCTTAGTTAATTACTTTACGACACATATTGCAATTTACGAATTGTAGCCGGTGAGTTTGCAAGACGCATCCACTTGAAATGAATTCCCAGGATGACACCACTTTCGAGATATTATTTCCCAAAGTGTGGCACCTTTATGCATTTGTTTATTCATTGGCATCTTCAGTGTCCCGTGACATTATTAAGCATGCTATTCGGTGCATTTTCATTGGCAAGTACAACGGTAGAACCAAACCAGCTACCAGATTATTCGTAACCTTGTTTGGTAGAGTCATTTTTTCGTGCGATAAATACTGTATTCAATAGCTGCCTAACTTCCCTCTGTGCATTTACTTTTTCTACATAAAGTGTGACAAAACGTGTACGTGCTGCGATTCCTGCGCTTCCAATGCGAATGCTCTAGATGTTTGATACTTGTGCTTGTTACTTGTGCATGTTACTTGCGCATGTTGTGTGGTGTCATTTGATGCATCACCAATTTCGCCTGCAGCAGCCAGACGTAAGGCTACGCAAACATCTTCATCCCTCATTAACGAGAGTGCCTCTCTCTCTAAGTGTGTGTACTACGTCATGAATTTTCTTTAATGCACACCTGCCGGAGTTCTCGGCCTCCAACACTGCAAGACCCCAAGTTTCGCGCTGCCATCCTTTTCACAGGGCATATAGATAGCGCGCAAGTTCATATCTAGTGAATTTCGCGCGTTTTCTGATCGCAAACGACAACTTCAGTTTGCTCTAGAACAATTTATATTATACTGCTACTCTCTGTCTTTTCTTGTTTCTTTCTTTTTGTTGCGTGAATAATTTATTAACGAGGAAAAACAGCGATTCAAGGCTAAGCTTCGCTTTCGCAGTTTCTCTAGCGCTAAAACTAATCAACTTCTTCACAAGTTTGCATCATCTACCAATCGCCCCTGCTTTGCACTTGCTATAAAAAAAGGAAAGGACAGAATAGAAAAGAACAGAAGTGTACATGGTATACGTATAATGCATCTTCAGGACGACCTGCTGCGCGTTTATGTTAAAAACGCAGTCGCTGTGCTCTTTCTCAGTAACTAGGCTCGAGGTGTTGCATGAACATTTGGCACCTCGAAGAATTGCCTAAGCGCAGGCGAACGATTATTCACAGCGGGGTGTCGATGACAGGGCATGCATATGCATACCTTGTCGCGTATGCATATCGCGCTCACAGTTTCTATACATGCTCCCTATTGCAAAAGTCACCGCTGGTCAACCTACTGCCACCACGTGCGTCCTTCAGAAGCCGGCAAAGTATTCTAGCTGCTACATTGATAAAGCGCACCGTCTGAAAAAGGGTGCCGTATTTATCGATATCTGGTCAGAAGGGTTTTTCATTCATTTATTTTTCATTCATTTATTTCATTTTCATTTATTTCATTCATTTATTTCATTCATTTATTTTTACAGCGAAGCTGTCTGTGCCTAGGCTGAAACACTCGTGGTCCGACCACAGAAACCCTCCGGCGGAAATAAACCTATAGAAAACCTATCGAAAACTCGCGTCTCGTTCCCTTGGTATACGCCAAAATTGCCGTGGAAGGGTAAGAATGTATGGCTTACATGACTGATAGGTCATGACATCAATAACTTCGCATGGTCGTCAGTTACGTCACGATTAACGATAATAAAATCATGTGTGGTGCATACCCGCATTGGATATGCGGATATGAGACAGGGACAAGAAAGAAAGAAAGAAAGAATGAATGAATGAATGAATGAATGAAGAAAGAAAGAAAGAAAGAATGAATGAAGAAAGAAAGAAGAAAGAGAGATGAAGAAAGAAAGAAAGACGTCATGAAGCATTTCATTGAAAACACATGCATTTTATCTTCAATATTCTGAGGTTATTAGAACGCGCAAAACAATATCAGTGCTCACAATCTGGAAGTGATGTATTTTCACTGGCACCGCTCTCTACAGGCAGGGCAGTGACGCCTGTGAGATGTCATTACAGGCCCTACACGGCGTGTTAAAAGGCCAGAAATTTAGGCACGCCCACTTTTGTCGCATCCGCGTATAGTATGTCCGATGAACTCAAACGTAACGCTAAACCTTGTTGTCGTTTCCTTTTTGTTTATTTTTTTTTGTCCTAGATACACAACAGTGCATTCTGTTAAATCGGACTTTAATGTCGCTTTGAAGTCAACTTTGATGGCGCTCAGCTCAAAATCAGTGCTTGTTTCGAAATTCGTTCCAAGTGAACGAACCTTGAGCACTCATTGGCTTAATTCCGCCAATCTAAATATGTGCCCGAAATGAATTAGCCCAAAATTTTATTAGTAAAGTAATGATAATTTCTTTATTATGCTTTTCAATTTCCTGGGTCAAGTAATGTTCGCCTCTTCGACCATTCCAACGCAAGAATTAGAACGTTGCCATCTACCACAAGCGATTCCTGAAAATTCTGGTAACTAAGCTTTAGCCAAGCTTTAAAAATATGCAAATACCACGTAGCAGGACAGAACCGAAGTAGAGTTGTTTGCCGTGGCTTGGAGATAGACAGATTGTTTTTTATTATTTTTGCATCCACCTAATTAGATAATTAGTCTTAAGTTATCAACTTCCCAAATATTATGATTGGATGAAAAGTGTCAATGCGAAAATAATAGAGCAACATGAAAGACTCCCAATACAGCTTTCTGTAGCTCAATACGTGCTACAGAGAAGCATTTTTCCGAGCGTGAAAGAAGCCCGCGAATACCCGGAAAGTTCTTTGAGCGGCTAGTCGCGCGGCAATTTAGCCTGTATTCGCGGGCTTGTTTCGGGCTCGGAAAAACACTTTTATGCAGCACTTATTGAGCAACAGAAAGCTGTATCAGGAGTCTTTCATGTTTCTCTACAATTTTCTCATTGACACTTTTGATCTATGATCATAATATTTGAGAAGTTGATTAATTAACTATAATTATGTAATTAGGCGCAGTGCAAAAAGTACTCTGAGTATCTCCAAGCGACGGCAAACAACATAATCTTGGTTCTGTCCAGCTACGTGGCATTTGCATATTTTTATTGTTTCGCTAAATTTACCTGGACACCCTGCACAAAGAGAAACGTTTAAGTGATAAGAAAGGCAGTGCGGTCTATCTGAGGTACGCACCTTCTAGCCAGTCACTCTACTCTGGGAAAACATGGAAAGAAAGAGGAACAAGATGCCTGGCGATGACGACAGAGCGAACCTATAGAGGTAAAACACATAACGGGCAGGTCCAGCGTAGAGGGTCCGGGCCCGTAAATCACGAAACTTCTCACAATGACGTATGCATGCTGGCACAGTTAAGCACTTGATACAATTTGGCTACTAAATCATGCCACTGGTACCGAGTTGTCATTCTAAGAATCCCCTACTCGCCCCCCCCCCCCCGCCCTTATACCCCCCCCCCCCCCCATCCAAACACACGTAAACCAACATGCTGGCGCAGTGGCGGCATCACCCTGAAATATTAGGTTCGCAAGTATGCAGCGCACGGACCCACGTCGTTGAATAAAACACTCGCCATCGTTGTTATTCCTATCCACGAAGCAAGCAAGCAAACATTCAAAGTGCCATGTTCCATACGATGTAGATGATTAGCGGGATGATGATGCATGATTTAAGCAAAAATAAAGCAGCTTACAGCTGCTTTATTTAATCAATTTGATACGCCGAATTGCAAACGTTAATCGCTGTACCATTTCAATTCAACCAATATAATTTTTATATGAAAGCAATATGGTTTCCATCATATCACTGTAGTTATACGTAACTTCGCTTCCTTTTTTTTTTTTCTTTCTTTCTCAATTTTGAAGCCATGTGCATTCAAGAAGACGGACATGGCCCATGGCTTGAAAAAGAGGTCCCGCACCTTTTCACGCTGTCTGATCCGTTGTTCCCACGTACAACCGCAAAAGAAGTGTGCCTCCGGGCAACAGGCGTGACCTTTTCATTTCCTTTCTGCTCACCTCGCGTGCAACGCGATAAGGGCGCCCAGTCGGCTCTGCCCGAAACCGAACAGCGCGAACACCCTATGCGGTTTCCCCGGAGTCTGAAGGAAGACATTTCGACATCTGGCGTTGCCGTCGACAGCAGATGACGTTTGGCTTCTAGTTGCGCAGTTCAGCTCGCGAAGGAACATCGAAGAAAAAAAAAACGAAAAAAACCGTAGAGGGTCAGGATCCTCCACAATGGCGCATCCTCCGTGTGGGCTCCCAAAACAAGAACATGACGATGCAAATTCTGACTGCGTTCTCGCTCACCCTGCGGGCTTTACACTGTATTTCTTTTTTTTTTATTCTCTCTTTCTATATAAGAGAAAGAGAGAGAGAATAACGTCGTGTGTGCAGTGGCAAAACGTATTCTAAAGTTCGTTGACCTCAGATTTAGTCGACGCAGTAAATTGTAGCTGGCATAAACGCGCAATATATATATTCTGGAAAACACGCATACAGAAGGCCAATCATTGAACAGTCTTATTGGAACTTACCTTTACCGCACGGTCTTTAATAATAGTATAGCTAAGAGTGATGATAATAATAAGAAGAAGGCAGTGTGTTTTGCAATGAGCGGTTAGGGTGTGGAGGCCATAACGAACGGTTTACGCCATTTTACATCGTCGTTCCTGTTCTCGGTGATTTGAAGTCAGAACGAGAGATTGTGGAAGCCTATTAATAAAAAAAGTCGCAGTTTCGCCCGAAAGGCGAAGCATCGATTGTGATAGCAAATTAGTAGACAGCTATACGAATTAAGGATAGTAGGCTTATCGGCCGCATAATCTTGTAAACGTTCGCTTACTAATTAAATTAACAAGCATTGTGTCACGCGCGCACCAGCAAACATGAACACATCTCACTCAATGACCGCGCACACGCGCTGTCCAAACGCTGGAGTGAGGAAGCGCGGCAGCAGCATCGAGCGAATTGACCTTCGTGCTGCCTCTCGCTTCAACGTGAACTAAGCGGCGAGAACAAAGCGCACACAAAGCTATCAGCACTCGGCGCATTCTGTCCCCATTGCAGATCGTTCTCAAGATAGGGCCCGTGCGGCCAAGCGCGGCTGCACCATACGCAGCCACCGTAAAGAAAAACGCCTCCCCCCCCTCCCTCCGGTGCCTTGCGAACGACGAAAGACGGCGCGCTTCCTCCCCGCTTTCCTCCATTGCGCGCGCAAGATTGAGCCACCATCGTCGGCTCACCCTCCCACACTTTCGCTCGCACATACAGCATACGGTGCGCGGAGACGATCTTATAGCCCTTGGACGGAACACCACGGCGACGACGACGACGGCAGAAATGCGCCTGGAGTGCCCATATAATTGTTATTGGAATAATAAAAAAGGCGACGCGTGTGTCAGCGAACCGTCCCTGCGTCTTCTATAGATAGTGAATATAACCTGCCGCAAAAATCTGGTACCATACCCCGATGAATTTCAAGCATCTGAGCAAGTCGCGCGCACATGTGCGCTAAACTAACCGTGGTTATCTTCTTTTTTTTTTTCGCTGTTTCATAATAAATTTCGGTTTGAAGCCGGCACTCGTCTTTTTTTCTTTTCGTCTGTCCTCGTTCTTCGGCGCTGTTCAGTTATTTCATCATGTCTTACAAGCGCGCCCAAGCTTCCGTGCTTTTAAAGAAGCAGTGACTTGGCGTTGAAATACTTGGCAGCGTGTGGGAACGTATGAATAGAGAGATAGAGAGATGCTCTTTATCTGAATTCGGAGAGGTTTCCCGGCGTATTCACCTACGTGCTACTCGGCAAGGGAACCGTAGAGGGAGGAGATAGACAATTGTTTGAAACTTTACGTGAGGTAATGATCTAGTGGTCGTCCCATATTAGCAACATATACAACGCTGTACCCGTGTTTGTCGCCATCCACCGAGACCTCTGATGGCAAAAGATTCTGGATCATGCAGCAAGCCTGCTGCAGTGCTCGTGAGGCTCATATATATAGGTAGCACTCAAAGACTGAGAGCAGCTTTTTGAAGTTTATTTAAAGCAACGCTTTTTTTGTACTAAGTGTGTAACGCAGGCATATACTTGTAAATAAGCGTAAAACGAAGTACAAATACCCCTTGCCGACCTTGAGGCTCTGAGGTGCCATAGATCATGTGGTCGTCAAGGGTCTCGATAGCAGCAACAGGCACAAATTCTATTACTTTACCATACACACGCCGCTTGTAGCAATGCTTGCAAGACCGGTTCAACAACAAGCTGAATAAGACGAAAATAAAGCTTAATGACAACAAAAATAACACGAAAAACAGTAAAATGACGACATTTTATGTACCGTATACCTGAATAAAAATGTTGATAGACGCAATAAACAATGGAAGTAAATCGTTTGCACGTAGTTGTGTGTAGATATATAAGTTGTACATTCGACATGCATGGTCACACCGCAGCATTAAGTCATATGTATGGTGTAAACATATGCACAGCATATATAAAATATACTTGTGAATGCGGTTCCGATAAAAGGTTGTTTTGTGGTTGGCGCATCATAGCCTCAATTGCTTTTTCGCCATAAAAGCCTACATAACTAACAAAAGGTTGCTGTATGACGATAATGTTTGTGACCTCCGAATTGATACTGCGTTTGAGCTTCAAGAACACCACATCTGAAGTTCAACCCGAAAGCACTTTGACCTTGACGAAAAGAGACTCGAAAACACCCTCTTATAGTGAAAACTGTACAACACTTGCATACAGATTCGTGGCGACGACATAAAATACTTGAAAATACAGTCATGGCGACAACCATAACACATTCGCAGTACAATCTAACGACATTCGGCAGTGAACTGGCAGTGTTACCGTGTCCCGCAATACAGCAGTTATGCAATCACACGCCGGGCGGCCAGTGCAAAACACACTACAGACGATGCCTCCTTGCTGTGGTACACTATAGTCGGGTACAACTTTAGAAGACAGGAGGAGGCCCCGCCCAGTTGACCGAAGCGCAGCAGCCAATTCCTCCGCGACTAAAGAAATAGTCCCACTCAAAAAAATGTGACTGCTTCTAAAACACGTATTTGTCGGTATAAATAAGATTTGTGTATCTTGACGAGTGGTTTGGTAAAACTCTCATGATGGAAATGCTACCGCACTTGCCGGATCGCGAGAGAAAAATAACTCCGTGCCTTCTACAACGCTGTGCGTCGTCTGCTACAGAGCAAGATCGACGGCACCGGGCGTAGCAGTCGCTGGCTTAATTGCATAAGATTCATATATACTTTTTGTGTGTTTGCACAACCTTATTTTTTTAGTGTGTTGGGCTTATTTTTAATTAATATTTTTTTCTTTTTATTTCGCGGTTGCGAACCTCCGATCTCGTGAGTTCGCGAACGATCGCGCGCGGCATTCCGTGCCAGTTTTCCGCCATGGAGCCCAGCGAGGTGACATCGGAACGCGATCCTTTATTGCCGAACGAGCCTTGTGTCGCCTCGATGACCACACCACCAAGGAGCCTCGGCAAGAACAAGAGCGGCCACATCCTGAACAGCGATTCACGCAACATGATCTTCCACTGCTACACGTTTTGGCGTAACAGGCAGCCTGAACGCAGCGTGGAGGACACGAGCAAGTTTGTCGCCGACATGCTTGGTGTAAGCGAAAGGACTGTGTTCAGGGTGAGGCAGGAAGTTAAAGCTTCGCATTTTTCGGGTGGCAAACTGACGACGCCCTCGCGAAAGCGCCCACGCAATGCGGAGAAGAGGAGACGCAGCGCGAAGTTTGACAGCTTCACGTTGTGCGCGCTGAGATCATGTGTGCACGATTTCTTTCGCCGCAACGAGATACCGACGGTCGAGAAGGTAACTACCGAGTTCTCGGAGCGTATGGAACTACCATCACTAAGGCGGTGTACTGTGCGTCGCCTGCTTGCCGAGATCGGCTTCAAGCACGAAAAGAGAAGCCGCAACTCGCTGCTTATCGACCGGGATGACATCACCGATTGGCGGAATCGCTACCTCCGTGACGTGGAGCGCTACCGGGCGGAAGGCCGAAAGATCTTCTACCTGGACGAGACATGGGTGACGGCAGGACACACTCGGTCGATCGTGTGGACAGACACCGTGGTGCAGAAGCGCGGACGCCTGTTCGCTCGAGCAAATGGCCTGACGACGGGTCTAAAACAACCTTCTGGGAAAGGTCAGCGCCTGATCGTGACGCACATCGGCAGCGAGGATGGTTTCGTCGACGGCTGCTTGGATATATTCCGAGGCCAAAAGACAGGCGACTACCACGAGGAAATGGACGGCAATCGCTTTGAGGGCTGGTTCAATGACGTTCTGCAGAAGTTGCCAGCTGGTAGCGTCATTGTTTTAGACAATGCACCTTACCATAGCCGGCGAGAAGAGAAATTGCCGACGACAGCCTGGAAGAAGGAAAAGATACAGGAGTGGCTCACAAGCAAGAACATCACTTACGGTGAAAGGATGATAAAGAAGCAGCTGCTTGAGCTGGTGGCATCTGTAAAGTCACGCTTTCTGAGCTACATCGTAGACAACACAGCTGTAAAGGCCGGTTGCATTGTACTCAGGCTCCCGCCGTACCACTGCGAATTTAATCCCATTGAGCTTGTGTGGGCCAAGGTCAAAAATGGCATCGCTGCGGACAACAGAGACTTCAAGCTGTCCACGGTCGACGTCATCTTGAGGGAGAAAATCAAGCAGGTAACGGCGGAAGACTGGAGGAAGAGCATTCAGCATGTGATGGACTTGGAGGCAAAGTTCAGACTTGACACGTCTGGGAGTGAGCACATTCAACCCATCATCATCCAGCTGGGTGAAGATGACACTGAAGAAAGCGACTCCGACTGCGAGCTGTCTGGCATTGAGCCACTCGATGAAGCATAAACGCTTCTTATTAACAAAAGAACAGCCCTTATTAGGGCTACCAAAATTTTGCCGGTGGGTTCGCAACAGCCAACCATCCATTCCGTGACCTCTCAAATAAATAAGCAGTTCCATTTATGGCATATTGCTTATAATAGAAGCTCAATTCTGATAAGCAACGTCCTGCACACATTGTGCTCGATTTAAGTGGCATAGAAACACATTTAAATGCTGGCATATCTGAATTGAAACACTATTGTTAACCCTGATTATCGTTGGCGGGCTCAAAATGCTCATTCGGGCAGCCATTCATGTGGTTGCATTGTTTATTTTGTTATCTGGCTCACACAAGTAATGCGATTAAGAGAACAAATATAAAACATCATTAGCTTAGAGAGGCCCAAAAGGCTCATTCAGGCAGCCACCGTCGAGTTTGACGTGCCCCATAGTGAAATAGCAGTAGTCAGAGCCCTCTTGATGGTTCTGTTAGCAGTCTGCACTGTAAATCACAGTCATGTCATAGCAAGTGGTGGTGAAATAGCAGCAGACAACACCACACTGCCACTGTCAGCAGCTTGAATGCCAAAGCACGTTCATGTGGTTGCATTGTTTATTTTGTTATCTGGCTCATACAAGTAATGTGATTAAGAGAACAAATATAAAACATCATTAGCTTAGAGAGGCCCAAAATGCTCATTCAGGCAGCCACCGTCAAGTTTGACGTGCCCCATAGTGAAATAGCAGTAGTCAGAGCCCTCTTGATGGTTCTGTTAGCAGTCTGCACTGTAAATCACAGTCATGTCATAGCAAGTGGTGGTGAAATAGCAGCAGACAACACCACACTGCCACTGTCAGCAGCTTGAATACCAAAGCACATTCATGTGGTTGCATTGTTTATTTTGTTTCTGGCTCACACAAGTAATGCGATTAAGAGAACAAATATAAAACATCATTAGCTTAGAGAGGCCCAAAATGCTCATTCAGGCAGCCACCGTCGAGTTTGACGTGCCCCATAGTGAAATAGCAGTAGTCAGAGCCCTCTTGATGGTTCTGTTAGCAGTCTGCACTGTAAATCACAGTCATGTCATAGCAAGTGGTGGTGAAATAGCAGCAGACAACACCACACTGCCACTGTCAGCAGCTTGAATACCAAAGCACATTCATGTGGTTGCATTGTTTATTTTGTTTCTGGCTCACACAAGTAATGCGATTAAGAGAACAAATATAAAACATCATTAGCTTAGAGAGGCCCAAAATGCTCATTCAGGCAGCCACCGTCGAGTTTGACGTGCCCCATAGTGAAATAGCAGTAGTCAGAGCCCTCTTGATGGTTCTGTTAGCAGTCTGCACTGTAAATCACAGTCATGTCATAGCAAGTGGTGGTGAAATAGCAGCAGACAACACCACACTGCCACTGTCAGCAGCTTGAATACCAAAGCACATTCATGTGGTTGCATTGTTTATTTTGTTTCTGGCTCACACAAGTAATGCGATTAAGAGAACAAATATAAAACATCATTAGCTTAGAGAGGCCCAAAATGCTCATTCAGGCAGCCACCGTCGAGTTTGACGTGCCCCATAGTGAAATAGCAGTAGTCAGAGCCCTCTTGATGGTACTGTTAGTAGTCTGCACTGTAAATCACAGTCATGTCATAGCAAGTGGTGGTGAAATAGCAGCAGACAACACCACACTGCCACTGTCAGCAGCTTGAATGCCAAAGCACATTCATGTGGTTGCATTGTTTATTTTGTTATCTGGCTCACACAAGTAATGCGATTAAGAGAACAAATATAAAACATCATTAGCTTAGAGAGGCCCAAACTGCTCATTCAGGCAGCCACCGTCAAGTTTGACGCGCCCCATAGTGAAATTAGTCTGAGCACGCTTTATGGTTAGCAGTCTGCACTGAAAATTGAAGTGTTGTCATAGCCAATTTTCAATTTATTAATCTGACTCGAGCAAGTAATGTGAATGCAAGCACAATTACTAACGTGATTAACTTTGCTAGCATTTTTTGTCATATTTACGTACCGGAAAAAAGTTGAACGTGTTTTAGTGAGTCACTTTGTTCATTACAAGCCGTAGGCAAAGTGACGGACAGATTCAGACAGTGATATTGGGGAATAAATGGTGAAAGTTGCAAAAGCTCTCACAGCACTGCTTCGCTGGACTCCATTCACTAGAAAACTGCATTTGTAATGATGAAAGCGTCATGACAGGAAATGATACCCCACTGCACAATGTTATATATGTGTACCACTACATGTGACGGGCAGCAAAACCATCTGTTTATAAAGACTGAATGCAACAACATAGCAAGGTGCTGTTTCACAATATGGCACCTTTTCATGTGCACTTCTGGTAAGCTACCGTATGCACTGATGCATAAACACATTAACAGGGGAAAGAGATGAAGTAACTGTGGAAGCCACGTGATGCTTTTAACATTTTGTATCTGTCAATGTTTCTGTTGTCACAGCTGATAGAACTTTCTTTGGTGCAAGTTGATTAATCACGTTGCAGCAACAGCACAAGAAGCAAGGTCAGAATAGTAGGAGAAAACAAAGCAAGGTGGCAGACTGAGGAGGCAAGGTAGACAAGAGAGAATAGCTTTAATGACATTGAAGAGACCAGCCCTGCTATTCACAGGACTTGGTGCTTTGAATGAGACGAGTTAATGGAATTGTCGAAAGTCGTGGCTGCAGCATGCTTACAAGAACAAATGCAAAAATAAAAGGATAGAAATAAGAACAAATACATACACGCACGGAAGAACTCACATATTCACACACATGAACACAAACGCGAAAACTAAGATCTAAAATACAAAAAAGGGCAAAATAACAAATATACACAAACACACAAGAAAACACGCACACACATTTAATGCAGACACGAGTAGAACTATTAGGAGTCAGTTCACAAGCAGCTGTGCCTACTTTGTCGTACTTCTTTTTAATGTACATATTGGCTCTGTTGCCTTCACTGTCATGGGAATTTTTTAGTAGCGACATATCACGACAAATCGCAAAGCTGTGTTGTGGGAAAGCAAGTCGAGCGCTGACAGCACAACTTATGCGCGATTGTGTCACAGCAGGCTTTCTACAGCTGGCGCGTGCAGTGAGCGAAGAGTTCTAAGCCACATAGCGACGCGAATTCATGCCAAGCTCCCTTGCAACGGCACCAGTGTATCAGTCATAATTTTAAATTAGCATTCAGGCTGACATTAAGGAAACAAACACTGCTTCCAAACGCCTGACCGTTAACAATCCAATGACATTCACTCAAGCAGCGCGTGTTAGTCACTGATTGTTAGCATTGGTGGAAAGCAATCAATCGACGGTGCTACACAACACTCGAACGACGCCGCTAGACGCTCGGCTATCTTATCACACTGCTGCCAACGATCGGTCGTTTGCACGCTGAGCTGGCAGCAACGAATCTTTGCGTTGGAGGTTGCTTTCACAAATCTTTTCTGTTTAGAAACTCGCAGGTTGGTTTCATCCGCGCACGCTTCTCATTTATCCTGATAATGGTTTTGCTCCATCACTTCACCACGTCCGACGAGAAACGCAGGGGCACAGTACACAAACACACCCGCCGCTCACAGTAGGTACCAGACTTTGGCGAACTCTCCTCGTCATAACTTCACTTAGGAGCAAAACAAAACACCACGGAACAAACACGTACGATGTTTGTTTGCAGCGGTATGCCGCCGCGGGATCTTGTTTCCACACGAAGCGCAGGGCAGCGCCACCGATGTTCGCTGCAATCTTTCTTCGCCGGCTCAAGGCTCAGAACAAACGCACGCGGCACAAATTGTGCATCGTAAGCTCACAATAATATTTCCGGCATGACAGACCACCACAAACCATTCGAATTCACTCTGACGAAGGGAGACGCACAGAGCTGACGCGACTCGGCCCAGTTCGAAGCGAGGGCGGCCATGTTAGGCATGTTCTCTGTCGGCGGGGACACCGGCCGTCCGGCTCATGACGTCACCTGAAGTGCGCGCCTATTGGTGCCGGCTCGTGTCCATCCGCCTTTGAGGGACAAATGCCGCTGTCTTCTAAAGTTGTATCCGACTATAATCTGGAATTACGGCGAGAAAGCTCGCACGATAAGCACGCAAATGACGTGCTCGGTTTCTCCAAGTCCTCGCAGGAAGTGGATACGTGCACGTCAGCTATATCGAGAATAGGAACGAAGATGCAATGAGGAAACAACTACATGCCTTCCTGTTCGCTTGAAATTAATTCGTGGATCACGCCCATTTCATTATACTCCACAGTCCGTGGTTTCCTATAGGTAAGGTTAACTGATGTCTAACTGAAGAGGTTGAACGCAGCATACATTCTGGCCGCGGCTGTGACAGGGATTGATGGCATATGGTAATGGACAGTGCGTCCACGGTCCCTTATAGCCTGCGAGAACACATAAGCAGCCCTCGAGCGGCACAATTTTCATGTTATCATGGTCGACTTTCTTTTCACCACTTATCTTTCTATCAGTGTGGTACTCAACGTCAGTGTCGTTCTTACGTGGTTCCGCGAACTTCGCTAATGAAGGGACGTGCACTTCGTGTTAGTGAAGCGAAATGCTATGGACATCAGCACCAAAAAAAAAGAAGAAAAAAATGAAAAAGAAGAGAGATGAAGTTCCAGAATTTTGACCCGATCGCGATTTCACATCAGTATATCTTGTTGTATGCGTCTTTTGCACATACCTTTCCCAGTCAAATCCTTGTCTTTATGAGTGATGATTTATAAATGAAGTCAGCACCAAAAACATCCCTCATAGATCGTAAATCGCACCAAATGAAGGGAGCATTACATTTAAGCCTCTCTGATAGGGAAAAAATTAAAAAAAAATTGTGAGGAAGAAGCCGCAATTGTCAGTCATTCGCAATGCGTCTGGCCGGGCCGGTATACAGTGTTCTTTTCAAGAAACGAAAGCCAAGGTTTCAAATCACAACCCTTCTCTCCCGAGGCAACCTTTTGCCATTGGTCGTTTACAAGTTTTACTGATATCACGTCCGTTATCAGGGTGGGCAAGCGCCTATTTTCACAAACTACTCTTGCGGATACGAACCTCTTTGTCAATACGGATTCGGAACCAGATCACGCGCTCGCCAGATGTGGCGACGAATCCCTAGAAAACATTTGCTTCGCGTTACGACGCGAAAGAGTAAGAGATCAAGACCGGACACGGTGTCGGGTCAAGATGGCTTACAGCTGCACGCACGCTCTTGATGCGCTAGCGGCCCTCATTAGGACACATCTATCGGGCAGGAGCGGAGGCCACACGCTTTCTTCCCTTTTCTGCATTTAGCACAAGCCGATACATTGCCGTGCCAGTGAACGATAAGACAGCAGAATCTGCTTAGCGAGGGGAGTTTCTCGCTGCACAAGGGGGCGTGTCGAGTGCGGGCGCTGCCTGACACGAAATGACATCCATCCATCTATCTCGGCGCCGCGTACCTAATGATCCCGCGAATGCGCACAGTGACTGCAGGGTAAGACCGCGCGAGAAATCCTCATGGGTTCGCCACACGCGACAGCTCCGGGGCAAACCACGCCCCGAGTGTCTTTCTCTTCGCTTCACGTAATTGGCGGTCCGCATGCTCCCGATCGCGGCCTCGAACTTTGCGGATCCGGGAGTCAGAGTGCATTCGTCAGTTTGTGGTATCGTTGACGCACCACGCAGCAATGTCTCAGATGGCGGTGGATGATACTTTTTTTTTTCTTGCGCAATTAAGATTTCCCTGATAACTGTGCCGTTCGCGTGAGCCAATGCGCAGCACGCGCCTGTCCCGCCTCGCTGTGATCTCGCAGAATTCCTGCAGCGTATATATACGCGGTACGTGGAGATGCATTTGTATAAAGTTGTGGTGTCGTTCACGAACGCTATAATCTAAAGCGGTTCTGCTGTATACAAACTATGTATATGGTGACGACGTGCGAGGCAGTGCCACAGACACTGTGACGTGTGCGACGCGACACGCGAACCAAACTGGGACACTTTTGTTTATTTGCGAAGTGTATGTAAGTGAAGTATCCTTACTATGTGCCTACTTACTATCTGCTTTCTATCTTCTCTATGATCCTCATTCACTGTGTTTTATACTCCTACTCCCCCACCTCCCTCAGCTAGCCGTCGTTCAGGGGTCAGTCCTATATAAATGATAAACACATACTTGTGCGGAAGTTAACTCCATTTTCGAGTGTTCTTGTCTGCCGGCCCAATTGAGTGCACCTGAGCACAAGTGAGCGTATATACTTCATTGGCGGGTGCACGGAAATTGGGTTAAGTATATGTGAGAACAAGTTAAGGACCTCACAAAGAGTGATGGAACGAAAAATGTTATGCGTAACGTTAAGAGACAGGAAGAGAGCGGTGTGGCTGAGTGAGCAAACGGTGATAGCCAATATTCTAATTGACATTAAGAGAAAAAAAATGGAGCTGGGCAGGCCGTGTAACGCGTAGGGTAGATAACCGATGGACCATTCGAGTTACGGAATGGGTGCCAAGATAAGGGAAGCGTAGTCGAGAACGGCAGAAAACTAGGTGGGGTGATGAAGTTAGGAAAATTTCAGGTGGCAATTGGAATCAGCTAGCGCAAGACAGGGGTAATTGGAAATCGCAGGGAGAGGCCTTCGTCCTGCAGTGGACATAAATATAGGCTGATGATGATATGTGAGAAGTTACTGTGCAGCCCAATGAGTTCCCAGCCTATACGAGCGCGTGTCTCCTTCTCTAACCCCGAAATGGCTGCCCATGGCTGTCCGCCCGGCCGATCGCATACGCGACCCACTCACCGTATCATAGAGATTATCTGCGGCGAATGCAAAGTTTGGGTGATCAGAAATGGCTCGCCGCTTCATGTGCGCTGTCTTCACGCGCGCATTGTGTTGGAGGTAGCGTAATCACAAGTTAAAGGTAAGCGGCAGCCCGCGCTGGTCGCGCGCTCATAAGCAGGTTGGAGCATATCTCACTATCTCCAAGTCCTATCCCTTTTGTACATACTGATGTTTTTTTTTTTTTCAAATAAATGTATTACTCCAAATTTTACCGTACAACGCTAGCCCTAATCGTCTTTATCGCTGTTGCAAGACACCTGTGTACGGAGTAATAGCAGAATTTGTTTATATAAAGGCAGTAAGATCGGACCGCGCTTGTGTGTTCTAACCTGCCAATCTGCACATGGGGAAAGGGGAACAAAATAGGGACGGAGGATGATGGCAAGAATAGGGGTGTGGTGAGGCTAGTCGTCAACGAAGCAGCATACTTAACGACTTGAAGCTAGTCCTTGCGTCGTGTAAAAATTGTATAGCATGGCCCATGTGCAGTTATTGTTGCATATCTCCGACTTCATTCTCAGGGCATCATTTGGGACTGGGTCCCAAAATGAAGTCCTCCGAGAACGGCACGGCGTCGATGTTTGTCAGAGAAGACACCTGAGACTGCGTTTTATCACTGGGGTAACTCAGGGCTCTTCAATTACGCCGCAAATAACGCGTTGTGACGCACTGCGGTGAAGTGTCTACCATGCGTTGCAATGTTCATGAAGAGGGTGAGAGGGAGGAAGACAGGGAAAGAGGAACAGGAAAATTAGGGCTAGTCATACTCCTGGCATGTTTCTCCACATGTTCAGGGAGAAAGATGCAACAGAAGAAAACAAATAGTCAAACAATAGAACTTAGTACACACAAAGGAACCAAGGACATTCGGAGGACGCGGTTGACTCCTTAGGCACAGAATTTTTTTTTTCTTTAGCGAATGCTGCCTTCGTATGGGATTATAGTTTGCTCACCTTATTTATATGCATTCGTTTAAATAACATTGCAGTGTTTATTATGCATATATCTCTGTGAAATGTTTTTTCTGTTCTTTTTGGTCAAGTCTTGTTCCCCCTTCGTAATGCCTTTATAACGATGTGGGCATGCTGTAAATAATTAACTAAAATGATTAAATTAAAAACTTAGCGTAACTTGCACTAGAGGCGCAATGCTAAAGAGACAGCGGAGCTGATGGGCGCCTAGCTAGTCCTGGCTTTTGGGCTATAGCTAAGCACTACCAAGTCATCCCCAGCATTTTCCGGATTTTATTGATTATTGATCGATTAATGATTATTTTTTTATTTTTTTATTTACGATACTGTTGGCCATAAGGCCGTTACAGGGTGGGTTTTAAGGCATCACAAAGAGAATTTCGGTGTTACAACAAAAGGTTATCAAAGATACAAACTGGGTGTTACAGCAGTAAAATACATCAATAATGTGTCAGTCATAGAAAACGGGTAAACACATAATTTGAACAGCAGTTATCAAAATAGAAGCTGGGTATTACAACAGTAAAGTACGTCAACGAAGTGTCCGTGGTAAAAAAAAAATAAATGAAATAACACGTAGAATGACAATTTGTACAGGAGTCTAGCACTTCGGCAATAAATTTTGTAGCCTCCAATTCATAAGAAAACTCTAATTCATAAAACAAACCATACATGGTATATGGTAGCAGTTAACACAAAAAAGGGGAAAAGAAGCATGTGTATTATGTACAAGAATGAAGGCAAACAATCATTCAGGTTTGTAATGATGTCATTAAACATTTTTCGAAGGTTTCAACTGAGGTGCACTGAATAACGGATGATGGCAGTGCGTTCCAGTCTTTTATGGTTCGGGGTAGGAATGAATTTGCATATGTGTCGATATGTAGCTGTGGCAAAACAAACGTCGAGTCATGTTGTTTCCTAAGAGTTCGCTTTTTTGCGGGAGCTAAGTAATCTGAAATATCGATGTTAAAATGGTGTTTAGAAAGCAAAAATAGGAATTTTAGTCTTGCCACTAGACGCCGCTGTGATAGAGGGGGTAGTTGAAGCTGATTTAACATCTCTGTTACCGAGTCGGCGGAGGAATATTTGGACAAAATAAACCGTGCAGCCTTTCTTTGTACCCTTTCGAGTTCGTTTATTAGACCCACTTGGAACGGATCCCATATAGTGCTTGCGTACTCTAACGTTGGCCTCACATAGGTTAGAAAAGCGGTTAATTTGACTGATTGAGGCGCAAGCTTCAACTTTCTGCGCAGAAACCAAAGCTTTTTTTCGGCAGTGCTCGTGATACTTGTGATGTGTGTTTTCCAGCTTATGTTCTTGCTGATAGTTATCCCTAGATATTTCAGTGTATCAACTGTAGCGAGTACTCGGGAGTTCACAAAGTATTTGTGATCCAGGACATTCTTTATCTTGTTTGATACCCTGAAGACAACTGTTTTTTGCTCGTTTATCTTCATTTTCCACTTTTCACACCATATTTCAATGGCAGCAAGAGCGTCACTCAGCGATTTTTGATCATTAACTTCGTTAATTTCCCGGTAAAGTAAACAGTCATCTGCGTACAAACGAACGGTGATGTCTTCACTAATACCGGAACTGATATCATTAATGTATGCCAAAAATAAAACAGGACCTAAAACAGACCCTTGCGGCACGCCTGAGCTCACAGCTAAGGTGCTCGATCTTGTGCCACTTATCTCTACATACTGCGTTCTACCGGACAGATATGCGAGGATCCATTCTAACAAATTGAGATCAATTCCCATTTGTGCCAATTTGCTGATTAACAGAGAGTGAACGACCCTGTCAAAGGCTTTAGAGAAGTCTAGGCAAATCGCATCAAGTTGTCTTTTGTTGTTCAAAGCACTAGAAAAGTCGTTGATGGTTTCCATTAGCTGCGTGGTAGTAGAAAGGCGTTGCCTAAACCCGTGTTGATTTGGAAAGAAGATTTTGTTATGTTCAAAGTAAGTGTATATGGATTTGGATATTATATGTTCGAGTAGTTTGCAGCAAACACAGGTCAAAGATATGGGACGATAATTTCCAATTTGCTGCTTGTCACCTGTCTTATGTATTGGGATTACTTTTGCCACTAGCCAATCGTCTGGAAGTTGTTTTTGAGCGATTGATGCAGTAAATATTATTTTCAAGTAGTGGGCTACCAATTCCGCATATCTTCGTAAAAATATGTTAGGTATTTCGTCCGGGCCAACAGATTTCTTTTCATCTATGTCTAAAATAAGAGACAAAATTCCTTCGTACGTAAGTGTTATGTCAGACATTGGTGTGCAATGGCTCTGATATCGAGGAAGAGGCAATGAACCCACTTCATCTGAGACAGCTATTGATTGGTTATCGATTGGCTATCGATGACTGACTAAGCTTAAGTAGTCCCAACCATGCTTTGCTAGACTTAGCTTCGCTAGTTCACAGGGGTATGCGCCATTGCGCTTGGACTCTTTCTGCAGTACCGCCAGGATCGGCCCACATTATTCAATCAACGAGCACGGTTTTACGGATAGCTTAAACAGCTTCGCTGTTAAAATTCTGCTTGATAAGAACATCTAGTTTATGGACCCCTTTTACAACTCCCGCGACAGCTTTGGAATCCCGGCCACCTTATCGCTATACCCAATACAGTCGACTTCCATTAACTGGTCTCTTGCAGGCCTGCAAGATTTGGTCGCTTTATAGGAAATGTCGGATTAGCAAACGGCGACAAAATGAATGAATGCAAATCTTTTTTATTGCTTTAAGTAGCCTTTGATGTATTTTTGTTTCCCTTGAATTAGCGGCGACTCAACTATCATGAGGCGAAGAGAGCCGATATGTTTAAAAGCTGCTTCAGTGTGACACGACGTGAAACAAGAGGGACGAATGGCCTCACGGGCGGAATGAGTGTCGGCCACTAAAAGAAAGAAAGAAAGAAAGAAAGAAAGAAAGAAAGAAAGAAAGAAAGAAAGAAAGAAAGGAATCTTCACGTCTAGGGAAGCAGTAGCATCGTATGCAGAATTTCTTGTGTTTTCAAGATTTTAGTAATCGCTGCTCCCAATAAATACATAAATAAGTAAAGAAAGAAAGAAAGAAAGAAAGGAATCTTCACGTCTAGGGAAGCAGTAGCATCGTATGCAGAATTTCTTGTGTTTTCAAGATTTTAGTAATCGCTGCTCCAATGAGGCAGCCCCTGTGGGGGTCGAATTAACCAAAGCGGCACGCTCGTGAGTTCGAACTCAACGATTTTTTTCTTCTATAGCAACGTATGGGTTTTTGCCGGGGCTTTCCAGTTCGTTCTAATTAAGCGAAAAGTCGAATAAGCCGAAGCCGAATTAACGGGAGCCGACTGTGTGTCCAAAGTAGGATTTGAAATTTGTCATGTGATTATTATCTGCTGTAAAGATCACTGTCATTGCAGTGCATCTCCAGACATCAAGTTTCCTCAGAACCCTATTCTTGCTGATAGAGCCTAAAATTTTCCAAGTCCGCAGTGGTCTGTGCACCTACATGAAGATTCCTGTATTTTTCTTTGTTTCTTCGTTTTTTTTTTTTCTGCAAGGTACAGCGCGTGTTGCAAGCAGACAGGATGCGAACCTTCTGAAAGGAAAACTGATTGCATGTGCGGTACTGAGGATGCGAGACAGCAGAAAAAAAGCTGGCGAAAACAAAGAAATCACCCCAATGCAGGCCTCCTGCTCAAGCGAGAAGACGTCGGTTACATGATATCCTCTTTTCAAAGTCCCGCACACGCTCGGTGTCTTATCGCCAAATACAGGATGAAGCCTATACCACCTGGCAGTCGCATCTCCTTGTTGACGAATTCTTAAAACAGAAGCTCTGCATTTTTTTTATTATTGTTTTTTTTTTGCGCTCTCGACGCGTGGCAGCCTTTAGAGAACTCAGGTAATTGGCCTCGCTTGGTTGGCCGACCGATCCTTGGCCACGTGATCGCTGGTAGCCACTCTGCGCTGTTACTCTCGGTCCAACTGAAGCTTACGAAATAGTTCCTCTAAGGCTCAAAAAATGTAGCAGATCCCACGCACTGTGGAAATCGATGTTATGCGAAGCACTTTGCAGGTACCTGGTTATCTCGTATCGTTTGGGCTTCTGCGAAGCAGACTTTTACGTTTTACAGAAAGTGATCGATTATAATTACGTCATTCCAAAATTTAAATGATTACAGCGGCCAACTACTGCCCCGCGGAAGTAGTCGAGCAATTACTAAAATTCATTACTTCTCGGCGAGGTGGTACGATGACGTTAGAGCGGCGTCCCCATCCGTTTCTTGTTGTAGCGTCTTTTCTGGCTTATGAACAAGAATGGCTTTTAATGCGATAAGCGTTCTTTGGGAACTTGGCTCAATTTTCGGTATAGGATGTCCGTTACTAACTTCTTTCACGCCAACTTGTGCAACTGGCTATATATGTGACACTGGGTATGCGCCCGAATATACAACTTGGGCCATTTGGATATGCGAAACTGGTCCTGTGACACTAGGTATGTGGACGTTCTCGGACAATCTTCCAGAACGGGTATGTATCAATGGGTGGGTGCTCGTATACACAGAGAAGCTGAACAAGAGGCAGGAAGTCAAGGAGTCGGCCCGAAACGCAGCCGAGTGTGGAGAAAGAAGTGAAGTCAGCAGAATGGGACCAGAGCGTGCATTGAGCGAGGAGCGTTGAAGATGTCGGTAACAGAAAAATGAAGTCGGCTACACAGAGGTAAAGAATTTGGCAATACGGTATGTCGATGTGTTGCTTCAACGCTAATCGCATAAACGTCGATATTCATTGTGAGATGGGTTCTGGCGGACATTTTTCAGGCAGTTTTAGAGATATCACTCGAACACAGCTCAACTTAGTTTCCTGTTTGGTGCCTCGATCTGTAAATGCCATCTAAAGCAGCGAGTAGCTGCCCCTACCGAATCCATGACAAGATCAATGACAACGCACGAAGACGGCGATTGTGAGGTCAAGGTCAACGACGGACAACCACGACGACGACACGACGTATCGCAAGTCACCAGTTTTGGATCAAACACAGGGCGCGGAAAGGTTCTTTATACTGTATGGTAAAAATGATGCTGTTCAACATGATACCTGCCACAGATTTTCCCCGAAAGTTCTAGTACAGATGTCGCTGTTCACCCGGGATACGAAGCAATTGTTAGAGCAGCCTGTATACAGTATATACGTCTTCTCCTTTTGTTTTTCTGAGACCTCACTGCGTGAGCGCTGGTCATAAACACTCCTCTCACGTCACCAAATCGCAGATGATCAGTTACCAGTGGCGCACTGACAGGGGGGGGGGGGGGGGGGGTTGTAAGCTCCCCCCCCCCCCCCCGAAGGCCGACTTAACCCCCCTCTTTTGTTTAACCCCTTTTCTTTCCTTGCGCATTTGAGCACTGCAACTAAGATGTAAGACGCGCAATCGTCTGCACACTCACAAAAAGCGTATTTTTTTACAATTTTCTGTGTAGAAATTGAAATTAGTGCTATTTAAATGGTATTGGCAAACTGTCAACCCCCCCCCCCCCCCCCCCCTGGCAGAGATCCTGGGTACGCTACTGTCAGTTACATAACACGCTGTCAGGTAAATCTCAGAGCGAGTTTCTTGAGTGTTATAGTTTGTTTTCCGTGAGGAAGTTCGCAGGCAACGTCACTCCTCGGACGAGAACTATATATATGACAGAACGAGAAACCCACGTAAGGGCTGCAGCCACAAAACGGGGAGTTTCCACCCCATTGTTCCCGTTCATGCACTGTTCGTCACCTGATAGCGAAGTGGGCTTGATTCGATGGAAGCCCCGAAGCGTCAAAGTGAGCATCCCAGCAGGGCGGCACGGTGCCTTCACTGGGGGCCGTTGTCGGCGTCGAACCTTTTGTTCCCACCCGGCCGCAACATGGCATGCGTGCGTGCGAACGGGGTTTAATTTTCTATTTAAAAAAAAAAAAGAAAGGAAAAGAACGCAGGCGGGCCACCAATGCCTCGCGCGCGCGATCGACACAAAGACTCGCCAAGCGTGAAACTGCACCGCCTCTGTTCGAACCAAATGAAGCGTGAAAAAACGCACGCCCCTTCGACGCCACCCGTGCCACCACGCCAGCCTGCTGCCTACACTAACCTCCCCGCAAGCGTTCTCGGTATACAATGCTCGCCGCCAAAGGAGCAGCAAGCGTCGGAAGAGACAAACCTTTCTACGAGGTTTATACTAGTATACACGCAAACACAAGTGTATAGCGCGTATTCTGAATATCCCAAGGCATTATTCTCTTCCTTCCTTTCTTCCTATTTTTTTTTCCCATCTCTCTTCCCCACTCTTCTTCGCCTCTTTCTTTTCATTTTCTCAATCAATCGACACGCAGACGCTGGTCGAGTTTCTTTTATTTTGTGCCCATTCCTCGCCTGGCGGTTCGATCTACAGAGCGGCGCCGGGGGAAACGCTATCCCCATTTCCCCATTTTTCGCCTGCAGGGAGGAAACAATCGGGCGTGGCGACAGACCTGTACGCCACAGAGTGGTTGTCGGGCGCTACACTATACATATAGGCAGCCCTTTCGCGAGCAAGGGGCGGTGTGTTAGGAGAATTGTATCGCCAATAGACTTCGCTCGGTCAAGTTTCCCGACTTTGCTGGCTTCGACAATGGGCTTTGATCAGTTTTCTGCTTTTTTTTTTTAGCCCGTCTCTTTCTTCCCTGTTTCTTTTCGTCTAAATCGACTTATACCACCCGAACTTCGCCGGTCTCGTGTCCACCTCACAAAAGAAGCATTAGCGCTCTTTTGTGATTTGGCCAGTTTTATTACCCGGCTGGTTGCTCGTGCAGAATGTCACAATGAACTTGGAAAGAAGAGTAATGTCCGCAAGAATAGTACACCATTCATCGAGCAACGTTCGTATTCGATCTACTGTACTCCTGAAAAAGAAAAAAAAAATGAGGAAGGCAGCGGAAATTCAGTAAGGCTAAGCCGGCCGCCATTATTAAAGTCTTAGCTGGCAATCATTATTTGGGAGGAGGGAAACATTTTTTTTTAACAGACCTGAGATTAGGCCCGAAAGTTTTTCATTCTGACAACGTTTTGTAACGCCCATGTACCCATGATGGCACTCGTCGCTCAAGCCAAATTCGAATCAAAGCTTTTTCTTCATAAGTGCTCGTCGGCATTGGCCGTCCGCATTTGCTAATAATGTGAGCTACATCAAATTTGGCTGAGTATGTGCTCTTTCTTACCCGGAGGTCTAGCGTAAGAACATTTTTCGTGTAATGGGCCCAGATTGACGCAGTCGAATTACAGCCGCTTAGACTTATCTACATGTACAGAAGAGTCACAGTCTTCCTGCCGTTCCGGTGCACCACTGATGATACCTCTGGTGAAAATTGAGCTTTTAAAGTAGTGCTATTAAATACCAAGACCCCTATTCACAAAATGAAATACTTTTCTTACGTAACCGCAGTCCGCCATTGGTCATCGCCGCGACGTCGTCCGTATCGGTGTCATGATTATCCTTATCATGAGTGGTGGTCTCCTTAGAGCCAGCCAATGAGGATATGGTCAGAAGTGCTCTTACGTAAGAGAGGTTTTGTTAATACATAGAAACCCAAATTTCTTAGAATGCGTCGTATATACATGCTGCCGGTTAAGACAACGACATCAAAACTAGGTATAAAGTTCGAAGTAGACGCGAACGCTAGCTGTAAACTACTGTTTTTTTTTCTGGTTTAACAGTAAGAACAGTCATGAGCCAGTCTACCATTAAAATGCTACAGAGCACATGCAGTTCGTCGAAATTATGAATCCTTACGTAAATCTTATAAATCCAGAAGTGGTCAAGATTCGTCCTCGATGATTGCTGTTTCGTGCGTGAATTTGAACTGCATCAAACTACCATAAATAAAGAAAGAGGCCACGAGGGCAGCTACCAGAAATGGGAGCCATGTCCGTTCCTCTCCTGTACAGCCACCTCGACTTCTTTTTTACCCGCCTGTCCGACAATATGACAGCAACCCAAAAATCACTGTCATCGCGTGTCTATCGAGTGACACCTCCGGTGACGAGAGGCACTGCGCAGTATTGCGTAATGGACAGCCAGCGTCAAAGACACGACATTTTTGTTAAATTTTGCTTATACTATACGACCCCTTATGCAACCTTCTAAGACGAGTCCGTTCACACGCATGCCATCCATCGCCTTGTTCTCGCAGAGTCAGAGATGGACGTTAGTTGACTGCATGACGTACTGCGCGAAAGAAAAATCAGATTAGCCATACCTAATGCGAGCGTTCATATCTGTTCTGCCTTTAAAAAGATCTTGAGATTTGAGAAAGTGGGAGCGGAGAGGACCATTGGTCATCGGGTCCGGTAACGGAACACGCGTGAAGCGGTCGCCGCAGCAGCCGTTCATTTGAATAGACGCACCCGTGTCGTCCGAAGCACGCGCCTGGCGATGTTATCGCCGCTGGTCACAAGGGACGCTGAAGTCTGGACACTTCGGGGAGTGCTTCTCAAAATACCCATTCGCATTTGACGCGAACCGAACGCCTTCGTAACAGGCTGCTGCCATTGTGTCGCGCTGAATTGATGCAAAGCCAGCTGCAGATTGAAAGACGTTGGAAATACTAAACTGCTTCTTAAGGGCTTCTGAAGTTATCTCTCTATTCGGCGTCGTCTTCAAACACATCAGGCCATTCGCCTGATCTGTTTCATACGCTGGCGGCTTTCGTCGAGCATGTTGCTCGTCGAAGTACTGTCAACAATTGCGCTCACATTGAACGCAACTCAACGAAGAAAATGGATTGAAATGAACTCCCTATTTGGGGGCCCTAGGCTTCGTCAATGTGTAAGAAGTGAAAGCCGCTTGAACTTCATTGTGAAATATTAACAACGTTACCCTTTCGCGTAATAATACATGTGATTATTGTCTGAGCCACTTCCGTTGTGTTTTTCGGAAGCCTATAGATGTGGCCAAGAGTGAGGTCGGTACCCAGTCCTGTATTGTCTGTCCGGTTTTGTTGTCAATATATGGTTCGTTTCATCGATGTTCCAGGAGGCCATCACATACTTTACCGTCTGCTTTCTTGTCAAACCCCAGAAATAAAAGAAACAAAAAGTATGAAGCTCCTGCTTTATTTCAAATGCGTTCGCGTTGTGCCCTTCTGGACGTTACTTATATGTCAGTGAGAACGTGTACTGACTCCCTGCTCTTTCTCTCGCTCTCTTTTGCTAAAACTTGGAGTATAGAAAGCTGTAAGTCAGAGTCATGGGCGAGGCCCGCACACAATGACTCCTCGCATTCTTCCACAATTTCTCTCGCTTACATTTCCACGCTCCGCGAGGATGCGCACGTATGCGCAAGCCATACCTTTCCATCTCTTTTTCCTCTCTCATTCTCTACCCAACCGGCAAGCTAGGAGCAACCGTCGGTCGCCTCTGTGAATCGCACCGGGAAAGGAACTGTTCCACGCGCGCGCCAAAATGAACGCTCCACAGAATTCCTTGGAAAGCAAAAAAAAAAAAATAATAATAAATCGAGAGACGGGCCAGTTCTCGAGGAGGCACTATAGACGGCAGTAGGCCGACCAGGCGTACGGCCCAGAAAGAGAGCGTTGAAAAAGACTCGGGTCCGAGGAGCGAGCAAGAAAGGACGCGGACCCGTGGCGGCCGAGGAAAAGAAAGAAGCGTTGAAACGTTTATACGCCGGGAACAACGGGCGCCGGCTCCAAAACAAATCGACTGTACTCCTCCTGCCCGGTGAAGAGTACGCGAAGCGCATGCAGAGGGAGATGGAGAGAGAGAGCATCTTCCTCAGTAAACAACAAAGCATCAGCCGCCAGCGCCTCGGACTGGCAGGGCAGGCCTGCAGCTTCGCTCGCACAGACCGTCACGAAGGGTCCGCGCGCCGCTGCCGGACTCCCTTCGGGGCTCTCATGGCGAAGAGTGTCGCGTACAGCGGCAGGTATGACGGCGAGGAAAAGGAGAGGAGAAAGAGGAAGGGAGAAACAAGATTTAGATTTCCTTCCAGAAGCCGGGGGTCCGTCCCGCGCAACCTCCGGCGAGGCTTGCGTGTGGAACGGTTATTAGGGAAGACCGGGACGCGCGCACGCGGGCACACAATGGCTAGCTGGCCAAACAATGCGCTGCTATATGGGTCCCTGGGAAACGGTGACGCGGCTCTGAAAAGAGGGAAGAAAGAAGGGAATAGAGAAAGAAAGGGGGTCCGGGAGAAACGGTGGGGCCGTGCAGGCCGAAAGGAGAGCAGAGAGGATATCGAAAGCACAAACCAAGAACGATGCGAGTAAAGAAACACCAAAATGCAGGGAAGAACGTGTAGGCAGCTTCCAACTCCTCTTTCGGGAGATAAAGGCCGAGAAAGAGAGGCTCGCATCGGCGACGTCCTCTCTTCCGGCGATAAATCCAGCGGGCCATCTTCGTATAGGGGCCCACGGCCGTTCAGGTCTCATCATTTCTTTTCGTTTCTTCCACTAAACTCGATCTAGAGACGTGGAGGACCACGCAGACCGGCTCATCTTCCTCTCAGCGACGTCTACGCGGGCGCACAAGAAGCGGACGATTTCTTTGTCGGGAGATTAGGGCATCGAGGGAAGAAAAAAAAAGGGAAGAAGCGCACCTTCCTCCTCACTCACGCAGTTGCTCTCAGAATGGTTGGCGAGAGAGCAAATGGCACCGTTTCCTCCACCGCCTTCCCCCACCGGTGTAAAAGCACGCGTGCGCGAGGAGCGCGAAAAGTGAAACTCAAATATTGGGCCGGCAGGCACAAGTATATAGTGCAGCAGCATGCAGAAGACCGAGACGGAGCAAGGTCACGATCAGCGCATTGCGTTTCGAAATTTATGGCTGCCGCATGCAGCCCGAGCCGCGCGACGACGATCAGCCTTCAACCGAGCCGATGCGGTTTTCTTTCAAGCCATGCCCCCGAGACGGAAGCTTTCGTTTGCTTTCGGCGCGTTAAGCGCGTTCCTCCCCACTGCCTTTCCACCCTGCAAGCTGAACCAAAATCCTCAGCGGAGGTGGTAGACGGTTCTGGCGCGTACACAGTTTGACTGGATGCGTAGCACCCCGCCGGCACGGCGAACAATTTGTCAGCGCCAATGGACCGGACGGATCTGGGTTTACGACGGCGGAACCACCTTCGTCGCCGTCGCCGCCGCCCGCACGGCATCCCTCTTCAAACAGGACACTTTGTGCGGGAAATAATGTTTAAACCCGCAAGACCCCCGAGTGTTTGCCGCAGGGGTTGCTCTGCGCGCGTGAGATGCTGTATACACCGAAGGAGATGACAGGTATATGGGAACTCCTTCCTGGAGTCACCACGGAGGAGACACAGGCGCGCGTGTTTTCGCGGTTTCGCGGGACCCATTCGTTGCGCGTGGAGCGTGTGTTGGTCCCGCGATGGGGCATCTGCGCGTACTTTAGGGAGACGGTAACTCACGCTTAGCGACGGTCAATTGCGCTCCGAAAGAGCGCGCGTAAACGGCGTCTGAGCGCGGACTCCATCTGTTCAACAGGCATTCGCAAACTCCGACGTGCGTGTGCACATGCGTTCCCGCAAAGGTGACCGTTTCCTCGCTTCCGCAAATTGACGACCAACTAAACGAACGCTTCCTCTGGAAATCCTGGCCATTCGTATAGTAGCGTAACGTACAGTAAGCTGAAGGCAAGAAGGATGAGGCTATACTTGTGTTATCATATGTGAGATAAACGCATATATAGGATAGCATATATATAGAATAAGGCACAATTTGAAAAGGAAAGAAATATTTGATGGCAATTGAAGTCACTGCAGTCTGATGATTCATTCCTGATGTGGAATTTGTTTGTCTTTATGGTGATTCTCTGGGTAAGGAGGCATATATAGGGCCTGAAATGATAGAGGGAAAGAGATAGAGCAGTTCTTTAGTGAAAGCTGAAGAGATCTGCCTGGTGTCTCGCCTAGCACTCTACTCAAGCTGAACGCCATGACGTATAAAATGACACGCAGAACACACCACACAATATACACAGCCACGGTACATCTAAGGCTATACAGTGTTTTTGACGCTATTTAGTCATGTTCAGGCAAGCTGAGGGCGTTTTCGTAATAAAGGGTGATACGTTCTTGAGGCGATGGTGGATGATCAAAGTTTTTCGTACGGCTCAAAGCGTGATCCATAACGTATGTGCAGTGTGGTTATTACGGAGGGCCTGTGGGAAGCTGAAGCGGCTGCGAAAGCTGATTAATCGATCCACTGTACCACAGTCGTGTTGCACGAACAGACCAGTAAAGTTTTCATAAGAAGCACTTTGTTCTTGTAATGTTCGGACAATGCGTATGATCACTCTGGTCAATCAGAACCCTGACCTGCGGAACTCGCATATTGTACCCTAAGGTCCGTACTACTACTACGAGTCAGTCCAGATAGCATCATGACAGAGCAAACAAAAGCTTGTTCGTGAATTCCACAGAAAAGTGTGGGTCCTTCAGAAATAGCTGCTTGATGCTTAACCAGGCAGTGCATTCAGCGGAAACATTGCCCTCTATGCCTTAGTGAGAGGAGTAGCCACTACTGTACGACATTACACAATACCCCAGATTCATCAGAATGCAGACAGTTTTTGTCGGCAATATGAACCGCACACTTCCGTTCAGAAATTTTGTTATTTCTTTACTTTACATATAAAGATTCTTGTTAGCACAAGGAACGTGTAAGCAGTGGGTAAGGGGATATAGACCGAAATCTCGAATGCTAAGTGCTCTCAGCTCCTTTGAAGAGCCTTTCGGCTTCCCTCCGAAGCAAAACTACATAACAGCGCTGTGAAAACGGCGCGAGCATGGCGCAGTCAGCACGTATTTCATTTTGGACGTCACGCAGCGCGCAAGATGAACGTCTCCCCGTTCCAGAAGTAGTCGAAGCCGTGTATATACGACGTGCCGCGAAGGCGTCGTTGCGTGTTGAATGCGCGCATGCCAGGGCGCTCATCGTCGTCGTGGGTGGGCCACGAGCTCCGGCGAACGCTCTTTTGTTCATCCGCCGTCTCAATTAGAGCCGCCTGACCGAGAAGTGTGCAACCAAGAGATGAATGCAAGGACGACGGCGACAAGGCGCGTCCTCTGTGCTCGGCGAGTTACGTATAGGTTCCTCGAGCATATTTGTTGCTTCTCAGCATATGCTGAAAAGCAACAGGGTGGCGGCTAAAATATTAATTTCGGAAGCGCATCGGGATATAAACTTACGCGCGTGCGTGCTTCACCGGTCTGAACATTGCACACGTGGTCGATCGTTTCGGCAACGTCATCGTTTCGCATGCTTGGGAACCGCCACATCGTGAGGTTTTATACAATCTTCGTATGAGAAAGAATGTGGGCACACCTCGGTACGAATTGCCGTCCACGCTTTAGAGAGAGAGAGATAGTCATGAGGGAAAGGCAGGGAGGTTAACCAGGCTGGGCCCGGTAGGCTACCCTGCACTGGGGAAGGGGGAATGGGGATTGAAAGAGGAGAAGGAAGAGAGAAGTTCACACTTCCAGCTTTACTGTACATAGTAAGAATAAAACTAGCGTACAGTTCTGGTGGGAAAACACATTTCTGCGCTCTCCCGCAAGGCAAGACGTATACCACAGGCTAATTCTATATTCAAGACATTCGCAGCGCCTTATGTCCTATAAGGTTTTCGTAGATCTCCTTCCCTACGAGCGTACATCGACGAGGCGCGTATAGGTTCCTTGGCATCTGAACTTTGCGTTTATTATAATTATGAGGTTTTACGTGCGCAAACCACGATCTGATTATGAGGCACGCCGTAGTGGGGGACTCCGGAATAATTTGGACCACCTGGGGTTCTTTAACGTGCACCTAAATCTATGTACATGGGTGTTGTTGCATTTATCCCCCATCGAAATGCGGCCACCGTGGCTGTGATTCGATCCCGCGACCTCGTGTTTAGCAGTCCAACACCCTTTGCGTTTATACATATAGCTATACTTGAACGCTTTTAGATCGCCTTATACTACTGGATTCTAAACCTTAGACTCCTAAGCCGCTCACATAACTCGCAAGTTCTATTCCAGGCAGCAGAACTAGAATACTATAGACGACCTTGGTAAGTACCCCGATCGTAACTTCGGATCGTCATTCCAAAATAAAACAAGATGGGGGCAGGCATGTCGCAATCGAGCAGAGTGAAAGAAAAGGATATGATGTGATCCCCCCAGACATATTTTCTCGGAATTCATACATCCACCCCGTCAGCAATAATTTTAGAAAAAGAAAATTACTCTACAGAAACAACTGTTGAGGTGAGCGCCGCAAACGGAGACCAACTCGTGCGCGAAACAATCGCCGCAGTGGGACGTCCCGTCTAGCGGCGGCTCTCTCGGGATTCCGGCCCCCGCGGCCGGGCGCTTGTCACACGGCGTTTAGTCAAATCGATCGTGGCACCGTTTCGCCATGGAGCGCACGTGCGCGTGGGTTGCCACTACACGCAGGCAGCGGTAGTAGCGAGCGACGGTATAGGGGGGAGTTTGGTTGGCTGGCTGCGCGCAGCGACGCGCGATGCGTGCCGATTGCCCCTGTGAACCACCTCCGCCGAAGCATCGGCGCGCCGACGGCACCAATGGCGAACCGCGTAGTCGGCGGCGGATTTCAGAAATGCGCATCGCATTATTACGCCAGGCCCGACGGTCGGGTCGATCGTTCGCGTTGCGGCGGGGAGCCAGAGCCGAGTCGAGAGCGGTGCGTATGTACGTACGCACACACGTATACACATACATATGCGCGGCAGGCATATGAACGTACACGTGACTCCTCCTGTCCGAGGAAGCTAGAGCTCCTCTCTCTCTCTCTCTCTCTCGCACCCGCACGCACAGACGCACGCACCAAGCCGAGCGCGAGTAATCTCCCTTGTCAGGGCGACATGGGATCCATTTAGGACCTTCCCAATTAGCATAACGAGTCCGGCGGCAGCGAGAGACTTGCGTTCGTTCGGCCGTCCGGGTCTGGCTAGCCTGCTGCCATCGGAGAGTCGCTGATGCTGCTGCTTGCTTGCTTGCTTGCTGCTGGCTCTTGTCGGGCTACAGCGCTGGAAACTTTGCGGGACTCCCGAAGGCAGGAGGTGGCATTACGCCTGTTTGCCGCTGCCTGCCTCTGCTGCTTCTCGGCCAAACTGGTTCTTGCGCTGTCCCTAATTGCCGTCCTTTTTTGGGTGTCTTTTTGTTTGAGCTGTCCCCCCCCCCTCCCCCCCTTCTCCTTCTCGCAGCGGGGCGTCTCGAACGAAAATTGAAAGCCCCGGCTCGCGGCTTAGCGATCGGTCTTGTGTGAAGCTGCTTATAAAGCTGCGCTTGTGGTCGCTGCTGCTGCTTCTGCTGTCGCCGTTGCTCGCTGCTGCTGTTGGCGCTCGGGACCGAGAAGAAAAGACCCTGGCTCGACGGCTGGGCGGTCATTTTCCCCCTTTTTGAGCACGAACGTCTAGGTGCGTGCGCGTGTCGATTTCCTTTTATCTCTGGCGCTTATCTCCTCGAGTCCGTAACCTCTTTGCACTCGAAAGAATATACTTCGAACACACGATGTTCGTGCGTGCGTGAGTGCGCGCGCGCCCTCTCTGCTTGCAGACTTCCCGGGGCGTTGGTCTTGTCGTGCGGTAAGTCGAGCGCGGCGCTCGAATGTATCACGCGAAGATCACGCAGTCAGTCATGTGTTTATGGAGCGCGAGGCCGTGGCCGCTTTCGGTGTTTGCCCCGTGCGCGTTTATCCTCATACTTGCTTTGTGTTTGTTTACTGGCAGGCACCCTGAACAAAGAGCGCGAAAGAAGTCCAGAATTCATTTGAGACAAAGTAATGGCCACCTGCTGCTAGTGCATGAGAAACCTCTGACGTTGTTTATCACTACTGGCGCGGCACTTATTGAAAGAAATCTGCGCATGGCATTCGCTGGAAACGTAATCATTACGTTTCTCTGCGCCAATTCATCACATTTCGCCACAACAATCGCCTACTATAACTAATCGACTCAGAAAGACCGGGTGCCTTATTCTGTAACGATCTCATCTCGTTTTCTTTTATTTTCGACCTTCGTTAATGGCGCTGACACAGTAAACTTTATGCACCTTTATACCCTATCGTTAATCCATGTAAGCTAACCAACTTTCAATATTGCTGATACTATGTCCGGCAAGGTGCAGAGTTAGAATGCCAAAACAGACCAAGAGAGAGGATAAAAAGGGAGAGAGGTTAACCGGAGTAACTCTCCGGTTGGCTACATTACACTAGGGGAAGGGATATAGGTTAGAAAAGATGGGAAAAGAAGAGAAGATACGAAAAGAATTCATTCGCCCAAAACACCATGAAGGTAACGGATAACGACTGCAGTCTTCATACAACAACGCTCATAAAAAAAAAAACCGGTGCTTCCGAAGCAACTCGGGCTGATATCGTCTAAGACCATGGCTACAGGGATTCTACTTTCCGTAAGGCGGTTGTCAAGTTTGTCGAACGTGGCGCAGAGCGCTGTTCTTTGTGAATGAAGAGACGAGAGACGAAAGAATTAAAAGAAGAAAAAAACTGGGAGGTTAACCAGGACAAAAATTCGATTTGTTACCCTACTCGGGAAGTGAGGAAGAGGGCGTGTCTCGAACGGTGGCAGCAACCACTGCAAGGGCGACAACAGGAGCAGGAAGCTGCAGAAATACAGCGTACAGTACGGGGTTAACACAAAGCTTACTGTGATGACGAGCTTCTCAACTGAAGACAATGCTTGTCGTTTGAAACTACCACTATTCGGAGTTATACATAATATATGCAGATAAAATAGCTGACTCAGAAGCAAGTACATCAGCATGCCTCGTTCCTACCATAATATTTAGTATAAAATATAAGCGTTTGCATTTGCATTCAATCTGTAGAACACAACACAATATAAAGATACGTACCCACGCGATTCCTTTCTTCATCCTGAAAACCTTTAGTAACAACACTTTAATTATCTAATGATATAAATAAATGCAAAATACAAATTTAAGCACTCGTACAGAAAGCCCATAAGTCACAGTTTTGCTATGATTTTTAGAACCTGCAATGAGAATACAGCCTTTCGCATATAACGTCAAATAATTATTATTTTGCAATAAGATTCTGTCAATGCACGTTAGGCTTGGGCAAATAGAGAGAAACGGGGGGAGTACGGGAGTACAACACCGGTGTTATGCTTCAGTGCTAAACACGTCTTTTGAAGTTTCGACATATAATGCGCTTTTTCTCTCGGCCGTTCGCTGGCTCGTTAGTTCGTTCGCTCACTCACTCACTCACTCACTCACTCACTCACTCACTCACTCACTCACTCACTCACTCACTCACTCACATACAATCATACACTCACTCGCTCGCTTACTCACATACAATCATACACTCATACACATACACTCACAGACTCACATACAATAATATACTCACATACAATCATGCACTCACACTCACTCACTCACTCACTCACTCACTCATTCGTAACGGCCTCACAACCATGATTGTAATCTTCGCGTGTGTTCCTTGTGCTTTGCGTCAAAGCAGCTGTTTTTGCCTTCAATGAACTGTTGCGACTTATACAGATCATCTTGTTCAGAAACGACCGCAAGTCATGGATCATAGCACGGTCATGGTTTGTCAGTAGAGGAGGTCACAGTTCGTCGCGTGCAGATAAAAAACAACTTAAGCGGTACATATACGCTTTTTTCTACAAGGGAAAGTTTGTAAACGCGGTTGTCAAATGACATCTTCAGTTAATGTATAATTATCTCCTAGATTCCTGCACATGATAATTAATGAGCGATTTGGCGTCTCGAAGTGGTAGTAAGGGGTAAGTGGATGTTTAGCTGTTTTTACAAAAGTATACCTAGTACAGTACCCATGAAGTTTACATGGAAACTTCATTGAAACTTTATGTGAACTTTATGCATTAGAGGGTTCTGGCGTTTATTCGCATTCGATTATATTATTTTATCTCGTTTATTTGTGACTTTAAACTGGCCTGTATGTTTGCTATGTACTGTTTGCCTAAGATATAAGGAGTAGTGGTCATCACCCATGCGTGATGATAACCTCTTCCACACACGCATTTATATAGTATACGGGGTGATCATTTATAAGTGTTACGGAATTTTAGAAATCCCCTGTCGGATATAACATAATCCTTGTCCTTGAGCTGGATTATTAGAGGAGGCGGACATTACTAGCACGAAAAATCGAAACAGATATTCAACTAATTAAAAAAGTCACTAATTAACCTCCTAATTAATTACTTTACGGCACATATTGCAATTCCCGCATTGCAGCCGGTGTGCATTGTAGCCGGGGAGTGGGGGGGTAAAGGAAATAGAACAGGGACATTGCATTTCCTCTGCCAACCAAGTGGCGCGCCTCGCGCTCTTCCTCTCGTAACGCAGTTTTATTCAGTTTTCACAGAGGAAGTGCACGTATCTGGCGCATTAAACGGACGCGAATCGAGCGGATACGCATCGACTCTCTGACCCTTTTCCTCCGTTGCCGTGCAGCCGTTGCCCAAAGTACGCGTCCCATTGTGGGTGCGGCCTGAGCTATTGACTGACTGCGTAAGGTGTAGATATGCCTTTAGTTATATACACTTGCATCCGCTCCGAAGCTCCTCTGTTAGTTTGTGCAACTCCTTCTCCGCCTCTAAATAAACACAGCGAAAGTGCTGCCTGTTAAAGCTCTTTTGAAGCATGCTCCAAGTTCGGTACTTTGGACAAAACTGCATGTAGGAATATACATATATCGCTGGTCAGATTCCTTTCTGAAACAAAAGGCAAAGCTGTACTGGCAGTAAACTTTCTGTAGTACTCGATTTTTACTTAGCAAGTTGCTCTTCGACAGTGTGCTTATGAAGACACGGACTTCATAAAATTAATTATAGCGCGCGTATACTACCTCCGTCCTAAGCGGAGAGAGATAAAGAAAGAAAGAAAGAAAGAAAGAAAGAAAGAAAGAAAGAAAGAAAGAAAGAAAGAAAGAAAGAAAGAAAGAAAGAAAGAAAGAAAGAAAGAAAGAAAGAACTGCAGGCAGTTGAGTCAGGTTGCTCCTGTCATTCCATACCCATTATTTAGAACATTGCCTCTTCAGCCATCTGTCGAGCTTCACCGCAATGCACCAGCGTAACAGTGTTTTGGTCAGGATGCACACTTGGCTATAACGCAGCAGAGAAGTCAATACTAAGTCCCGTAAATGCGTGTGTTAATAAAAGGAAGTGCCCTCTCGACGTTGCTAACTGAAAGTTGTTGAAATTCGGCCGATCTTTTTAAAAGACTGCCATTAAATTATGATGATGCATTGCGGTGAAGTTCGACATATGGCTGAAGGGGGAATGACCAAAATTTCGGGTCATGAGCGTACGCACGGCGGGGGAGGAACTGGGAAGAAAGAAAAGAAATGAAGAAAGAAAAGGCAGGAAAGTGTCAACTCGTATTTCTATAATGCGGATCCGATTGATGTAAACTGTGCATCCATAGGCGGTTGTACACTCCTGCGTTCTTTAAAAAGCGCAGCAGAGGTCAAGTAACCTTCTCTGTGAGGATGACGCTCGAAACGAAAGTCCCAATTTCTGATCTGCGTAAGCGCTGGGTTATGCATGGGCATGCACAATGCTAGCTTAAATTGCATTAACGGCTGTTTTAGAAACTTCTGAGCTAGCTTTCCGCAACATGTCACGCCCCTCAGAAGAAAAAAACTATAGCAGTACAAAAAGTACTCAAAGACGAGTTCCCACGAATATTTCACTAGTGGCGACACACAAGCCAAATGTTCACAAGCCAGAACACAAGCCCAATGCGGTCAGCTCACGTCTGATTTTGGAAGAGGCAACTATTATTTCAGGCCAACAAGCTCCTGCAACCGAGCCACCACGTACAATAAAGTGTTTCCTTCTCTCCTCTGCCGACGCGTTTTGCGAGCGGAGATGCACGATTGGCGCTGTACCTGCTAGATGTCGGCGTGCTTACCTGGAAGGATAGAGGAAGCAAAGGCAAATTGTGTTTGACAAAAAATTCATGGTTCATGATTTGTTACCCAACAACATTTGCCAATAAAGGCACGCAATTCAGCAATTTTTTTTTCATAAGTTTTATTGCAATTCGCGCAGCAATTATATATCCGCCGCCAGGGAGGTCTGTTGCCTTTTTCTTTAATGAACATATAAAATTATTTTTCATAATTTTGTGTCACCTGAAAAACTGAAAACCGATAGAAAAGCAGAGGGGCACGCACCTAGTGGTCCCACCTCATGTCAAGAACGTGAAGTGCATTCAGCCATATAACCCTATAGTACGCTAACGGCTTTGCAGTACCCAAAGGGACCTTTGCTCACCCACAGCGCCACTCCCTGTTGGTATATTTTTGTACGCGTTTTGCTTTCTTTTGTACACCTTCTTGCATCCTTTTGTAAAACCAGCCATTTGCATCCCCAACCTTCGTGTGCGCAAAATCAAAAACCCCCTAATATCTTTAACAGTCTCTTAACTAAAAGTGAACGTGTCGCATAAAGATTTCACTTAGCTACGTCACAATTTATTGGTAGCTGAAGTCGGCGTTTATTGTAGAAGTGAATAATTTCACGTCACTACCCACTGTGATTAATGCCGCCTGTTTGGGTGAGCTACATTTGGTTTGAAAAGGGTTACAAGTGAGCAGGTAATTTTTATTATTGTGTTTCGTTTGTCCTTGTGACATGTCTCGTGTGACATGTCTCGCGCGTAAAAGAGGAAATCGCCGTTTCGGATGTCATAGGAAGCGCAGTTTCAGAATTGCGATACCAGTTTTTTTCGGGCACTTGATGCACTGATGCACTTAGCGTTTCTCGCAAAAAAAGAAAAAGGCGAAAGATTGCCTAAATAAAAAAAAATAATTAGCGTAGCTTGGCCTGGAGGCGCAATGCTAAAGAGGCAGCGGAGCTGATGGGCACCTATAGGTAGTCCGGGCTATTGGGCTAGACTAAGCAGTACCAAGTCATCCCCAGCATTTTCCGGAATTTATTGATTATTGATCGATTATTGATTAGTTATTCATTGGCTATAGATTGGCTATCGCAAGGTATTGACCACGTATTTGGGCTAGGCTAAGCACTACCATGTCATCCCCAGCATTTGCTGGAATTTTCCGGTTGGCTAATGATTGGCTATCGATTGATTATCGATGACTGACTAAGCTTAAGTAGTCCCAACCATGCTTATCTAGACTTAGCCAGGCTCAGCTTCGCTAGTTCACAGGGGTCTGTGCCATTGAAGTTGGACACTTTCTGCACTGCCGCCAGGATCGGCCCACATTTTTGGATTCAGCAGGCACATTATACGCCCGGCTTAAACAGCTCCGCTGTTAGAAAGGCTTGTTCAAAGCTATCGCTGCGGAAACATTTCTTTTTCCAGAAGTGAAGCTTCGATTTGCGCAGTCAAGTCCACTAAGATCTGACTGCATAAACCTGATTGGCTTCCGACAAGGCATGTGGCTCAATACTCGTTCTTCACACATCCTCGAATAACTTTCGCGCAAAACTGCGGTGCTTGGCGGAATCAGTGCAAGAAAAAAAATTTTAAAAAGACGGACCATAACATTTCTCTCAGTAGCCCATATCCGCGCTATCATCTACGATTACAGTACGAGGAGCGTTCTGCTCTCTCAGACGCGTCTCCCACAAGATAACGTCATGATGTGCGCGCCTGACAATTGCTTTCCTTGCGCTTGACTTCTTTCATGCACGCCGCTCCTGGCAGACGTCAGGTTTCTGGCCAATGCTCGCTAAGTATATGGTAGGGACAAAAGCATCGTGAGGTAATAAAGTACGGCTTATAATTGCCATGTATGTAGCATGTTTGTAAGAGAGATAGCAAGAAGAGGCAAGGCAGGGAGCTCAACTAAACGAGCGTCCGGTTTGCTACCCTACACTGTAAACTGTGCGTTTTTTTAAAAGCACGTATGAGTTAATAGTTGAAAGCAGTCTGCGAAACGACCTGCTTCCTTGGTACACATCGATAATGGCGAACAACGACGCCACTATCTTCGCAAACCATGAAATAAAATAAAATCACAGCGTCGCATTGAAGACGAGAGACACCTCCACTTGCACGCGTGTGTGCGCATTTGTCAAGATACCTCGACGGCTGAACATCCGACGGAAGCAACACGCGAATGGAAGTATCCGCCCGAGTTGTGCGCCATGTCGCGATTGCCGGCGGGACGCGCTGGTCGCGCAATATAGTTCGCTAACGTCAGCGAAGCTGTTGAAAGGAAATAAAATAACAAAAAAGGTTAAGAAGTCACAGTGCAAGATATGATTATAAGAACTACGCTGTTCGGTCGCCAGAGGTCTGACGATCGAGCACGGTAGGTCTTAAAAACCTAATTGCACCATGTTAGGTAACTTTTTTTCTTTGAACAGCCTGGCTAACTTTTATCCGGGACACACTATATACAATAGTATACACTTTGCCGCCCACTGCCGCCACCGCGCAGCTAGTGATTCCTGCGTTACCCGGTTTGCTGTGACTCAGGAGATGCTCACACGGGAGAACGTACGAAGAGCACGCAGAGAGAAGAGAGAGAGAGAGGCTAGCGCAACCTCCTCCACCAATCGGATGCAACCTGCGGCACTAGTGAACGAGAGAGAGATAAAGAGAGAGAGAGAGAGAAAAGGCGCGAGGAAGAGGAGGAGGAGGACCGTTCTCAGTCATCCGACGGGCTTTCGGTGGGAGAGAGGAGGAGGAGGAGGAAGCGGCTGTAAAGAAAGAGGAAAGGCAAGCGGCAAGAGCGCCAGCGCGCGAGGGGGAGAGAAGACCGGAGAAGTCTCGGGACTCTCGCGAAGCAAACAAGAAAGGGCCATTCGCGCGTCGCGGGACGCGCTGCTAACATCTCCGGCGCGGCAGTTCGCGAGCGTGTGCGTGCGCATGTGCGTGTGTTTGCCATGATTTCCTATCTCGAGGGCCCACCGGACAGGAAAGAACACCGTGGTTTGAACTCGGCGCGGAACTCGTAAAAAAGAAGAGAGTCAATCGGCTGAGAACTGCGAACTCGCGGAGGAGCGATCGAACGGAGTACCGCTACAACCGAGCGTAAAAAAGGAACTCGGGGACGACAACGAGGAGGGCCCGCCTTCGGCCACGACGACGTTCGCATGCCGGCCGCCAATGGAGACGGCGACAGCGGTGTTAACGGATTGCCGACCCTGTGCGGAGGAAGTTCTGTGCGATGACGCTGTCTTCGAGGAGGACCAGATTGTGCCCGACTGCAACTCTCCCGTCAAGACCGTCTGTATGTTTAACCAAGACCTAGTGCCTACTCCGCCTGCAGCGGAGCATCGCTGGAAAGTGCAGGTACGTCGTATGGCGCGATAATTAGTCGCGGCGAAACCGTTAATTATCGTCGCGAAAATTGGCGATGCGGTCGGCGGAGCATTGGGAGAGAGGGTCGTGGTACGGCGGAATCCAGATCGGTAACGAGTTGCGTCGCGGCTACTGCTTTCCCACAGCGCAGCCGGTAAACGAACCCCGATCGTAATCATGCAAAGCACTGTAATTTTCGAAAGTGTGTAATTCGGAAGACGTGTAATAAAAATATATGCCAGCGCTGAGAATGCCTCTTCAAAAGTGAAGAGCTTCTTGGAACTGAGAACAGCATTTCTCATGGTTTATTTTATTTTTATTCTGCTTTATTCTTTGTTTTATTTACATTTACTTTTTTGTAGACATAATAAGTTTGTGTTTGTAGTATATGTGCGCGTATTTATGGGGAAATTTGTAGTTAACATTTTTTTACTGCGTTTTGGGACAGGTGGCCCTATAATGTAGCCTACCTTCCTATTGGTGCTCACTTTTAGATAACTGCTATGCAACACTACTACAAATAAACCACAAAATCGTGTGCCGCGCATATAGCAACGACTGCGCCGGGGAAGATATCGAACAGTTTGGACTCTTTGCGAATACTACACTCGTCACTAATCATGTTAGAGAAGAACCTACGCAAGCGGAATTTGCTGATGGGTGAGGTTTCGCAAAGCGTTGAGAATGAGTAGTGTGCCGATTTTCTCAGGCAGCCGGGTGTCGGCAATAAGCGGACCGCGTTCGATGGCCGTGTGCGTTGGTGTACAGAATTGGCCATGAGGCCTGGGTCCAAGAACATAGCAAGACCATTTTCTCATGTTCTTACGGGTCGTCCGGAATGCGCGGTTGTAATGACGCTGTTAGCGATACACGGGCGACATATGCATGTGGTCGCTGCAGTGTGCTCTAATGGGTCGATATTTCAGCTTTCGCGCGAGAAATATTGGATTAATGAATGACGTGAATTAGAAACGCACGCTATACCGGTTGCGCATGCTCAAGTATAATGTACCATATATTGCGCAGGTACTTTAAACCGACGTCAAAAAACTTCGATTCGTCATACCACACCTTTATAGGGTACTGCGGCGGTTTAACAAATACGGGGTGCACCTGTTTTGCTCACAACATTCTATCGTAGATGCAAATGTAAAACCTTGCACTCTTGTTCTATCATAACTTGTTACCCTCTGTTATTTTGCTATGTACGTTTAATAGCGTAACTTCTTTTTGTGCCCACGGACAAGACCGGAGCATGGATCTTACCCGGAGAATATTTAACTCCGTGGTGAACTTTATACGTGATTGATGTGCGGCATGAAAGAATTGTGCGTGAAGCGGTCTGCTTGGGGGGGGGGGGGGGGGGCTTTTGGTAGGACTGCATGCCTATCAAATCTAAATGTCATAGTCTAGCCAAAAGCCCTTTCTTTTTATTTCGCACAGATCATCTGACAGATCGAATCCAATCAAGGACTTACGTAGGGCCATGAAAGGTGGCTTGTATCAGGTGGCTTTAGCAGTAGCTGGCACTATACGACGTCGACATTGCCGAACATCAGCCATCACCAATCATTTGAGAGCTACGTGTTAACAAAAACGGTCACAAACGGCACGATTATCACTTTTTCAGGAGTGACAGGCACACTCGAATAAAATTGAAAATAACAAATGACTTATAATGCTTTATCTAAAAACAAAACTCTACACAAGCGTGACCAAGCAGCTCGGGCGCTAAGTTTCGTTTTTTCGCATCAATTATGCGTTAGGGAAACGCCCACCACAAGCAGTAATCACGTCGAAATAAAGAAAGATGGTTCGGTTTGTGAGGCCCAGACCAGGGGGGAGACGTTAACAGCTGACGTTTATTGTGCACCTGGTCTCCCGCGCTTCTTAAGCGCCGAGTTTCAGTTTCCCAGAGAAAAAGTGAGAAACTTTCTGGTGCTGCAGGGCCCAGGACAAGGAAACAAGTGCTTTCCGCGGGATTTGCAAACTTCTATGAGATCACGTCGTCAGTATATCTACAATCTTTATATGTCAGCAGCCACATACGTGCGCTAATTAAATATATCAATTATCGTATCGAACTAATTCGCGAGAGAAATTGGAAGGTATAACATATTTCCTGATGCGCACCGTCTCCGATAATACGGTTTCTAAAATACATACAAAAAGCTCTCGCGCTAGAATTGTTGGTACGTGGAGAACTTTCGGCCAATCCTGACGCTAGACATATCATTAGCAAAGGCGACCGGCCAATGACAAAGGAATACTTATGAACGAAAACATTCGTGTATTCGACCCCACATCTTTACCTTGAGCACTCTCAGGAGTTTTTGGCAGTCCTCAGTCGCAGTTCCGCCCGTGGAGCGGAGCATCGATTGCGATAGCAAATTAGTAGACAGCTATACGAAGTAAGATAGTAGTTTTATCGACCGTATAAACTCGTAAACATTCGCTTGCTAACGAAATTAACAAGCATGGTGTCAGGTGCGCAGCAGCAAACATGAACAGCAGCAGCGAGCGAATTGACTTTCGTGCTGCCTCTCGCTTCAACGCGAACTAAGCGTCGAAAGCACAGTGCACACGAAGCTATCAGCACTCAGCAGCGCACTCTGTCCCCATCGCAGATGGCTTTCAAGATAGGGCCCGCGCGGCCGCGCCACAAGCAGTCGCCGCCGTAGTGGAACGCCCCGTTCCCTCCTCTCCTTCTGGTGCGTTGCGCGCGACAGACGACGGCGCGCTTCCTCCCCGCTTTCCTCCCTTGCGCGCGCGAGATTGAGCCACCATCGTCGGCTCACCCTCGCACGCTTTTACTCGCACATACGGCGCGCGGCGACGATGTAGACTTTATACGGATCACGGCGACGCCGACGACCACGGCAGAAATGCGCCTGGAGTGTCCATATAATTGCTATCGCAATAAAACACGCGGTATATTGGTGATGGAGCTCGCTGTAATGATCATCATCACACCTTGGTGTCATTGAAAACTTGGGATAAAAGTATTTTTGTTTGAAATTTTGTTTACTTTGTAAATATTAACTCGGACCATGTGGAGTAGAGAGGTTGTATCTAAGAGGAAATTTTGGGAAGTCGACCGGATATGAGTTATATTACCGTTACTGGTGTAATGATTGCGTCCAACTGCATTTTATTTTTGCCTGATGGAGAGAAAGGGATGGAAAGGCAGGCAAGTTAACCACGTTGCACCTTGTTTGGACGGAAGGAAGGAAAGAGTGGAGAAGGAAAGGCAGGGAGGTTAACCAGTTCAGGACAACCGGTTTGCTACCCTACACATGGGAGCGGGGTGAGGGGGAATGAAAGATGGGGAGGAGAGAGAGAGAGAGAGAGAGCACATAACGTACACAGCACACACATCGTCAGTCGCAGTCCGTCACTCTTGCGTGGTACGTGACATCACTGTCATAGCCGCCTGTCCAAGCCGGGCTTGGCACCTTGTTTGGTATGCCTTATACAATATACAGGAGAGGGGCACGCGAGAAGAACAGGACATTCATAAAAAGTGATACGCGCGTACTCACAACAGCGTTCTCTGCGGATTTAATGACATTCGAAAAGCCGTAATGTCGTAATTGCACTCATGAATATTTCACGCTGCCGAGAGTCTAATGCGAATTCTTCCCCCAATAGTGCCGTTTCTCTACGTTGAACAACATTTTAAAAAGTGTATGGGTGCGAGTTGGATTCCGACAAACACTTTAATCGGTGTAATTACATTTACAGTGCACCTACTCCCCATCAGACCACAACCTCGCTACACATTCGTTTAGGACACATTCAAGGCACTATTGCACTATTTTCTGTACACGTCTCTTCGAACAGCATAAGCGCATTCCTAACATGAACGCTTCAGGCTTTTAGTGTTGTTGTGGTTTTTTTTCGGTCCTTTCTCTCCTTATTATCTTTTTGTCTACATTCACGAATTCTGAATCATCATGCTAAGTAGTATTTCGAAAGCCCCCATCTTATTTCCTGCAATAGACATACTTTGCAAGCGAGCGCGTCCAAAGCAGGCAGCCGATGGAGGAGGTAGCAATAACGGTCGACCGCTTTGTATGCTAAAACTCTTTAGTATATATCTCCGGCAACGCGATGATTAGTCGCGTTTTATTTGAGTTACTTGTGCATCAATAACGCTGACAGTACGACACATTCATAAGACCCAGGCAAGCAAACATGAATTTTTCTTATCGCGAAAAATATTAATGGTCAGTGTGGGCCCAAGTGCTGCCGCATTTTCGCGTCATTGCACCCCATAGCGTTATACAGGGTGCGTACATATCGTCTGGACACCTGGACATGCCTCTCTCCGTGGTAATGAAAGGCTAACGCGGTAGTCCGAGAGGTCACTACCGATCGCCAATGGAAGAGTTGTCCAGCCCAGACGACGCGCCAACAGAACCCACGAACTTCAATGAAGCTCTACAGCGTTACATACATAACAGTAGACACTTTCTTCGGTCATACCATTCCCTCAACAGAGTAGAAGCCGTAGCCCGTGGTGACAACCACAAACTAATTCACTCCTCTGTCTGTTTATCCTTCGCATCTTTCAAACTACACAACTGTCTCACCTGGGAATGCCCACAACCTCCTCTGACCAGCTCGCATAGATTTAACACTGAACTCATCACAAGCTTAGAGCGAGAAAAACGAAGATATGTCATTTTAAAGTTGTGACGGCACACCCCGACCATGGTTTCGGAAAGAAACCGAATTTGTTCGTTATTGAGACACGCAAACAGAAATCGAGAAGTGCACTAGAAAGTTTCCACTGCTAAGGAACTTTAAACTGCAGTCCTACATTTCAAGTTACATTCATAGGTGGAGAAGAACCCCCGATCCGCATACTCTTGCTCAAAAGAGTAAGCTTACAGGGCACCTGTAGTAATAATTTGGCGCATCCTCCTGTTTTGTTCACATAGCACACGTTCGTTTAGTTCTGTCCCCACTAAACTAGCAAATTAAAATCAACTTCGGAGGTCTGAGTGCTAAAACTACGATCTGATTATAAGATACGTCGAGGTGGGGCACTCCCGATTAACTTGACCAACTTGGGTTCTTTAAAAGAACGTGCACACAAATCTGAGTACACGAGCGTTTTTGCATTTCGCTCAAGTCGAAATGAAGTCGCCGCTGCCGGAATCGAACCCGTGACCATCGAGCGCAGTGCGATAGTCACTGGGCTACAGCGGTGGATGATGTCAAACGGCCGTCTATCGAAATAAATGCCGTAAGTCAGCAGCGTCGGGCGTAAGGTTGGCAGTTTAGGAAAGGGAGGAAAGATGTATCTTGCAATCGCCGCATGCGGCTGCTGGCTTGAGAGCCCTGGCGCAGACAGCACCAGTGCTCGCCTGAGCCTTTGATGGCGTATAATCTTTAGCCGCCCTTACTCGTCGAAGTTGGTCACTCGCTTGCGTTTTCGCGAACGCCCACGACGCTAAAAGGTCCCGTTCTCGATAGTAGGTCTGCTTCTGTCTGAGTGAGTGCGCACGCTTTCTCATCTGTGTCGCTGATAAGATGTTTATTTACTTAATCTAGCCCATCTGCATTTCATATGCGCATCGTGCGTCGCGGCGGAAACGCTTATCTATGCGCAGAGTGCCCCACGGTCCCCCTCCGCCACCAGCGGTTCCTCTAAGGGGTCTTGTTTGACACTCGCTGATAACGGTCGCGACGTTTGGGCACCCACTCGTCTCTCACTATCGCTCTGTTTTGGAGACGTTCTTGGCGAACCTGCTCCACACTAACCCCTATAGCTCGTACATTCGAGATGATAGGTGCCCTTAAGGTAATATAGTGAACTTAATGCCAGACTTTGCCTATATATGGTGCACATACTTCAACGACAAAGATACAAACTTCCTACATGCGTCCTGCGCTCGCCCGCACGTTGTACCCTTCACATTGGTGGCGGGAACCCAGTGTGCGCACAGGGTGTCATTATACAAGCGGTCTATTGGTTGCAACCCTACCCTATGTTAAGTCATTATGGTGATAGCTTCTAGCTTGTTCATCTTGTTTCTGTCGACAGCTTTTCATAAATCAATGCACAAGTCCCGTCAACCTGCCTTCGTGAGTTCACTCAATAGAGAGAGAAAGACTATGTATTGTTTGATCTCCTTGGAATTAAAAAAAATGATGAAAACAAGACACTCAATCAGTTATTCTGTCAGAACGACGCGAAAAGCAAAGTTGGAGTAACGAGAGAGCAACAGAAGAGAGCAGCATGAATTACGTGCGGAGGATCGTCCAGCCATAGAACCACCTAGAATCGTAATAACTGGTCCGATTCGTATAGCAATTTTCGGATGCGCACATAATTGCATAACGTGCGCCACTGCATGTATATAGGCAAACCGCCCAGTCAGAATTTCACCTCGATTGTGCCATCGTGTGGATAGACGGCATGCCAAGTGAACAATGCGCATGTCGCATCACATTGAATACATCCAGAAGCCTGCAATGTCATGTGAAATGCAGTGTAAATTAGCAAATATCGCAATGGTTGAATGATAATTCCCCAGATGTATTCTACACAGTAGTGTAATCCTACGATTCTCTCGAACAGTTGCAGCTCCTCAGATGAAGAACGTTGTATTTTAACTATAACGATATATCAGCGCCTGATACTGTGTATATTTCTTATAACACAGACAGCCGTCATTAGATCGGGTCTCACGACATGACGCTTTTTCACTCAACGTCACATAAATAACAAATTACTGTCATGTTACTTTGACTTTACTGCGCACAACCGTCACATATACACACCTTTCAAGACAAGAGGAGTAAGTTCTAGCAAAATTAATCCAAAGTAATCTAGCAGAATTATTCCATATTTTTGCCATCCTTCGCTGATTAACTCGTCTTGCCCGAATGGAAGATGGGCACCGTATTTGGCTGACCTCACTTAAGCTGTTATTTAAACAGTTTTTTTTTAACTCGTTCATTTAAACGGAACCTTTCTCTTTGTGTTTTTTTGTTGTTGCTGTTCGTTCGTTTTTAACGGAACCGACACGGAGAGCATAACTGTGACCTGCGCTAGCTGTTACATTGGAGAGAAATGCAAAGAAGCAGCAGTAGTACGCAATCTGTGTGGGAATGCAACGCCGAGGAGTCAAAGAAACACATTCCATCAGACAGTTGATACGCTGCGGCGTCAGCGACTCCTCTGCACCATTCGCTTTGTTCCTCTCATTAAGCGCGCCGTGATGGGAGCCATGATATAGCGGCTGCGCAAAGCGCTTACGCTCGCTTTGATAATGAACTTAAACAGATTGATTAATTACGTCGAAGTGGCGACAACTGGGACAGCGGAGAATAGCAGAAGCCTTTCTGGTGACGGTGACCCAGACAGCTCAGTTTGGACGCAGCACAATTAAACCCACTGCAAAGGCACGGGGTCAAAATTATTCCAGGTTACATTGAAGAGAATGGATGAGCAGAATTCCTGCCCACATTTTTCGCTAATGCACACATTTGTGCGAAAGCTTCTGCGAAAATTGAAGCGGAACATTATTTCCACCTCCTGAATGTTAACACTATAAGCGATTTGCATACCCATCACTCAAGGTAAAATTCCCACCAACCAACTATTTTTTTTCTTTACTCGTAGAGCTTCATTTGAGCGCACTCTACGATGCATCAACAAACTTGCGTAAGGAGCGCTTCCCGTGATCTTTATACGAGGGAAAGATAAGCTGTTAAGATTGCAGCTTCCTCCTGCACCTTTTCGCAAGTGTAAAATCGTCCCTTGCCCGGTGTCATCCTCTGTTCTGCGGAGTACATTTCACGGCCAAGAGGCATTAGTCATGTGTGGCAAGCGTGCGAAGTAGAAAAAAAAAAAAGAGGTGTCCTTGGAAGAGACTCGCGGAGGCAGTGGCCTCCGAGGCCAGAGCACGCCGACGGCAGGCATCGCGCACGGCATGTGGCCCTGCGCGTATAGCATGGTGGTTCGTCATTTCCAGACCGTTCACACGGTTCTCGCCGTGTCGCCAGACAAATCTGGCATTGAAAGACACGCGTTGTGACAGATCACGTGACGAGAGCGTCGTCGACCTGCCACGCAGCGTCTGTGAAACAAAGGAGGCACATTCCTTTCGGTACCGACAATGTTTGCTGCATACTGCAAGCCCTGGAGAAAGAGTATTTGCACTAGATTGCAGCTGTCGCTTGTAATTTGGTATACAGTAGCTAGTGAGAGAGATATATGTATATGGAAAGAGAAAGCTGTTTTAATTGAATCTGGAAATGTTAGCTTGGCCACAGGCCTGCATGCTTGACATGCTAGGTTCCTGTGATTAAAGAGTGTGTGCTTAAGAATCTGCAGGATGTTTCTTGTGAGAAAACTGGAACTCAAGCAGTTCTGTTACTGTGATTTTGTGGAAATTGTAATTTTTGCCAACTCATCGAATCGCCGCTTCTCCACAAAGAATAAAATGTTCAGTGATCAAAGCATCAAAACAAGTGGTAATGTGAAAAACGTTCCGGCAATAAAGCACACATGGCAAACGTGCTTTAACAGTGAACACCCGCAGTTCTCAAGCGACAGTAAATACTGAACTTTTGCCGACGACCGAGCCAGTAAAAAGAAAAGACAAGAAAAAAAAAAAACAAGGTAAAAGCTATAATGCCAGGAGGCGACGGCGCATAAGATATTCTGCACTCGATTAAGTATCGCTGCCTAAAATAACAAAAAAGAGGGGGGGGGGGGGGGGGGCAGAAGAATGGGCATTCATTGTCTCCCCTACAGTAAGCGAGATGTATTCCGTAGTGAAGAATTAGTACAGAGAGAGAAAGAGAGAGAAAAGGTAAAGGAAAGACAGGGAGGTTAACCAGAGGTAAAGCATTAGTACAGTTCACTGAGAAGGTCAGGTATCTACTAAATCCGAATTTATTTTCTCTCGTTGCCCATTCAAAAAGAGCCCGGAGGCCTTTGCAAATTGCACTGTCTCGTTAAAGTCCCAATATTAATTCACGACCCACCGCGACTACAGGCGATGCGCGTGACCGCAGCAATCTATCGCACTATACCGCAACAGACTTTCACTTTCTCTATTGCGCGAAGAAAGTGAAAATGCGACAAAGGCAGTGATCCACTTTTGCGGCTCTTTTTCTCTAGATATGTATATGGCCAAGAAACACGCAGAAAACAAAACTGAAAAGAAAATAGTATCGGGACTAAGTCTTATCTTGCCTCGTAACGGAAAAGACGCCGAGAAAATTAAAAAAAATGAAGAAGAGCAGAAGGAGAATAAGAAAGACCTCGAAGAGAAAGGTGCTGAGACCCCACGTAATGCCCAAGAAGGGAGCCACGGCCTCTCAAGACAGCTCACGGGGGCTCCCAACAGCGCCCGCCGAGATATTGTCAATTTCCGGGGAGCCGACGGAGACCGTAGACCCTCGGCGCAAGACCGTTGCATCGGTGGGGAGTTCGAGCAACGGTTCGCCGATTCTCACGCTGCCGGGCTGGGCCGTCGAGGCCCGGGCGAAGTCGACGAGGAGGAGGAGATAGGAACCTCAGAAGGAGACCTGTTGCCTGCCTCGATCGAGGCGCTCGCCTACATTACCCGAGCCATCTTCGTCCGGAGCACGTGAGCAGGGGAAGCTCGAGGGAGAAGAATGTAAAAAAAAAAAAAAAAAAAAAAGGGAAAGGAGAGAGGGGGGAACGAGATAGTGACCGTGCATAAATTTAAATCCCGACGCATATACGAGCTGTGTGCCGTGCGTGCGTGTGTACACACACTCGCGTGTGGAAGAAGCCGTTCCTCCGCTTGCGGCTCTGTTTGCGCCAAGAACAATGCCCCCTCCGCCGCTGCTTCAACTATGGCGCCCCTTCCTACCGGCTTGCCTGCGGTCCCCGCTGACGTGCCGTCGTTTCTTTCGCCTCTTTTTTTTCTTTTCTTCCTTTCTCCTTCTATGGGCGGCTTACCGCGCTCGCCGCGGTTTTATTATCCATCCTTTTTCTGCAAGTTTTACGGCTCGGATGAAACGCACCGACGCCGGAAGGAAAGGAAGCGGAGGCAACCGAGCTCACCTCGCGCTCCGAACGTCGAAGTAAAAGCGATAGAAACGGATTCGGCGGGCGTAGGTCGGGACCGGGTCGTGAGGTGGTTGTCTCGACACTGGCGAAGGCATCGGGGGGAGAGCAGACACCAGGCGACCGGGCGCTCGGCTACGACCTAGACATGAGGGAAGACTAGAACTCGGGCACCGTGCGAAGCGGTGGAAGGTGAAAGTAAGGTCGAAGAGCAATGCTCCGGGCTTTTTTTTTTTTTTTTTCGAGACAGGAAGGCGCAAACGCCAGGAGAAAACGTCACGGCGAACACCTGTCAGTTTCTTTTTCGGTGCTTTTGCGTAGCTATTCGGCTTCTTGGAACGACTGCTTTCTCTAAGACTGCGACGAGTTGCAAAGCGCCGACGAGAGAAATGCAAATGTGTGCCTCGTCTGCAGGCATGCGTAGTAAGATGATTATAGGTAACCAGTCAGAGATACTAGTCGGTACATGCTACTAGCGTGTACTATGGTTACTACTTGCGTCAAGCACACACGTCGTATCATGTGCGCCTGAGAGCCAATCGTGTAACTATGTATGTATACGCTGCAGTAACTACTTGCTCCTCGCCGTCTAAACGCCTCCGCTTTACTCTTATATAGCCCAAAAATGACTTCTCCGTCGATACACACGCGTCTTAATCCCTTCGTGCGTCAACTATCTTCCCCATTAACTTTTTCGCGTGGAGGAAGTCTCTCCAAAGACCATGGGCAGGGGTGAACCTTACACGTTCCCTACACATTCCGTAGACAGAGCTTGTGGTCCAACGCCCGCAGACCCCGTGATTGCGCCAAAGTGTTGTGCTCTGGCGGAGGATGAGGAGCAAATAAACTTATTGAGCATCAAAAACAACATACGCTGAGGCTTGTTTGAAATTACCGAAACCTTATGACATCAGAGTTGGAATTATTACCGCTCTACTGTAACAAATCTTTATTTGAATTTATCAATGGATTCCAATTAATATTCACGCCTGGCTGCCGCCGCCATTTCTATATTTTCGTCAGTATTGTTTTGCACCTGTGACGCATATGAGCAACATTCAATGTACACTGTTGCTGCGCTGCTGGGTAAGACTTTTCAGTGCGCAGTAAAGGCTTTTATTGACGTCTGGTGTTGTGTCCCTATTGCGCAGGAAAACCTTCGACCAGGACCAAACAACATTGGTTGGCAAGTTACCAGGCACCGGGACCCTGCGTGGCAGGGCAGATATCGGGTGAGTCATGCTGTATAACTGTAATAACAGCTTTGATTCGTGCTATAGGTGTCCGCTCCACCGAACTGCTTTAGTGTTCCTCGGTGCCGTAACCGTTACTTCAGACAATAAGTTAGAAAATAGTGCGACATACTTGTCAGGTGGCCATCGGAACAACCGAAAATTTTATTCGGTCGGCGGGATGGCGCAGTGCAGATTACACTGCACGGCAGAAATATTTCTGATAGGATGGTTATCGAAATGCGTGCAACTTGTACTATACGTCGCTTTACAGGGAACGTTATCTCTGGTCTCATTGTCATCGCAAGCGATAAACAAAGCGCATACGCCATAAGAGCGCGTTTGGCAGCACCAACGGCGTTGTTTATCATATATCGCGGTGTGAGACGCGACTGTCTGCAAGGTTAGGCGAACAAAAGGTCTATATCGCCTGGGCCACTTAGGTTCGAAGAGGACACGCTAAGCGAAGAGCACTCGCAACGATGCACTCGATTCGAATATCCCGTTATGTAACGTTGGCGCGACAACCGCTCCGCACGAACGCTGAGCGACGGGGAGGGGAAAAGGATGCGATGGAAACGTTCGCGATTTCAATGGAAATGGAACGCATCGCGACGTAATATGTCGAACGCGTGTATGTACAGGGGCCAACAAAGGCGCCGTTCCCGTTGTTGCGTAACCGGGTGTTTATACTTTCAGGACGGCGGGGTCGATGGAAGGTTGGTGGCCGCGAACAGCTGCGAAGCCCCGTTCTCTCTCTCTCTCTCTCTCTCTCTCGCTTTGATCGGCCGAGGAGGTTGTGGCAGTGTGATAAAAAGAGAGAGAGAAATAAGGAAAGGAAGAGAACAGAAAACAAACTCTACTTGAAGCGTAGTCGGTGGAATTGCTGTGCGCTAGAAGCTAGAACCGAACAGACCGTATATAGCATAGTACTCCCGTTTGGTTCTTGGAACATCGTTTTCTCCACCCGTCTCTTTCTCTCTCTCTTTCTCGCCTCGGCAAGAGAACGCATAAAAAAAGCTGCGCGCGCAGAAAAATTTCCGCTTGGCGCACGCAGCCTTCACTCTCAGTTTGTTTACGGCCTCTGGCTTTTTTGTGCCTCGACCCGCTTGCTTACGTTCTCTGCCCATTCATAAAAAAGAAGCTGCGACCACCATTTCTTTCTTTCTTTCTTTTCTTAAAGCCTTTTCACCTCCCCTGCGCTAGCGATCGACGCTGCGTTGTTCAACTGTGCCTTCAGCGTCTTCTCTCTCTTTTTTCTTGAACTCTAGATTTCGTGTTCCTCTCCTCCTCTTCTCCGCTGGGCGCCCTTTAAAGCTATGTCGTAACTTTTTCTTATCCGCTCGACCCTCAGCAATCCCCCGCCAGCTTGCGCTCTTTTTTATTTATTTTTTTTCCTCATGCTTCTCACTTTCCATTGAACAAGCGGCATGTTACTTCGGCAGACATTTTTTTGCTTCCTCCATATTTCCTCCTCCCTTGAGCACCACCCCGACGACTTCGCTGAAGAAAGCTACCTCAACGTAGAGCAGCAGCCTTAGGGGTCACAGACCACAGCGTGCGTTTCTTTATCTAGATTTTCCTTTTCTATCTCTCGCAATACGGCCGCCGTACCTGGCGGCCGTAATAGAAAAACAAAACAAAAACTCGCAGAAGGACAGTAATAGTAGTATAATATTGAAAAAAAAAAGAAGGGAGAAGTAGAAGCAGAACTGAGTCAAAACACAGTTCGCTGCCATGCATTGAGACGCCGGCCGGCCTCGGAGCAGAGACCGCACGTTCAGGTCTGCTGCGGCGAAGCGGGAGAGAGACCCCGTGACCCCGGAGGAACACAACATGTCTAGCGTGGAGTGAAAAGGTGCGGGGGGAGACCCGCGCTTGATATCGCGCCGCGGGACCACGTTCTGCATGCGGGGTCTCGTCCTGCTTCTAAATAAAATAAGAGAGAGAAACGGGCGATGAAAAGAAAGGGAGTCGCTTCGAGAGCGGGCGGTGCACCTCTCGTTGTGTCGGGGTTGCGCGGAGTACGCGGCGTCAGATGGCAGGCAGCGCGCGCCCCGCACGTGCACCTGACACGTCGCACTATAAAGCCTCCCCCGCGAGCCGCGTTGTCTCGGGGTCAGAGTCCCGAGTTGACCTCCGAGGTCAGGAGCCAAGGCGGCGACAAAGGGGACCCTAAACGCGCGCATAGACCCCCCCCCCCCCCCCCCACACACACACACACACACGCACATACCTCTGCCACCTCCTACGCCGGTCGCGACTCGCGCAGTCCGAGCGGGAAGCACGTTGTGACTCCGCGAAAGCCGCACGAATGCTGCTGTCGCTGAAGGTCGCGCTTTACGGATACTTTTTTATTCCGGTCAGCAAATTGCTTGTTGCGCTCGAAGTGTGGTTTCTGCGAAAGCCAGGTAATCATTATAGTGCAGCGCAAAGTACGACAGGTCTCATTAGTCGCTATGACCAGCAAATCATGCGGTAACTTGATCTAAAAAGCTGGAAAATCTATTTGTGTTGTCGCACCTAAATCTCCGAGCGTTATGGCGTAGAATTCTTCGGACTATGGCGACGTCGTTGCGAAAGACACGTGCCTTTGCAATCTTTGTAATGATTGATTGCTTGATTGATTGGTTGCTCGATCGATTGTTTGATTTACGGGCCTTCCGGATTGGGCTCCTAGGTGTCGGTGCTCCTGGATAATTGACAGAAATTCGTAACGTGAATCTTCCCTTCCAGCGGTCACTATAGCTGGAAACTGGCGATGAAACGGTGCTTCTCGAATATCTGCTATCACAGAAGTAGCAATTGGTAATGCAGTCGACGAAATTTAATGTACGAGCACATCACTCCAGTACCAGTACTGTTATTCGTGGCACAATTTTTTTGTAAGACATGTGTACGAGAACTAACAAGCGTCCGCGTGGTGACTCACTAGATTCGTGCTGAAAGGACTGGTCCTGCGATAAGACTAACGTGAGTTCACTTTGTTAACCCACAAAGCCCGAGCGCCATTGCACAATAAGGAAAATTAAAACTACTTGTTCACCTTGATTGCTCGCCATGGAAAGTACGTTCGCACTAACATAAAAAAAACAATGAAATGTTGTTTAGAAATATTTCGTGTAGTAATGAATTCGTAATTGGGTTTCTGGACTAGCAACAACTGAAACTTTGCTCCGTATCAAAAGCACTTTCCTGCTCTTAAATCAGAATGTTGAGGTATCAAACTCGGCGTATCAAAAATGATATGTTGGGCTTTGTGATGGTAAATTCAACAGTTGTGAGCGAGAGAGAGAGAGAGAGAGAGAGAGAGATGCACTCTTTAATGGATGCTTGAGATGTCTCCCTGACTTAGCACGCTCTCCAGATGGCAAGGTTGATACTCGAAATTACCCATTCATATGAGTATACACACGCACACAACATACACATGCGCGCGCACACTGTATAACACCGCGGGTAACCGCATGCGTAACACACTGAATTTCTTACCTGCAATGGCACTGACCAGATATTCACCATTTGGTCAAAAAGAAGTGATTCATTTACGTCACTGTCTGTGTCGTCATGTTGAATTTCGAACTTAGGAGTCCTAGAGTAACGGCGCACGCTCTACGAGTTGGTGGCGGAGTGGTAGAAAGTAAACGTTTCTGAGGTGTCTTGATTGTTTGTTGATTAAAGTATCAGCAGGTGGGAAAGTAGGGTATCGAAGGGCCGGCTATCTCGATCAAAAATAAACTCCAACGACTAAGGAATGTATGGAATATACAAAACAAACGAGAAATGAAAACAAAGGAAATCAAGGAAAGAGAAATAGCGGGACAACAGAGTATCACTTAACTCCGGCGTAGCTTGCTATACTCTAGTCTATATTAGTCTAGAGCGCGCTGAATCGGCTACGTGCAAGCGTCCAGTCACAGCGAGCGTTATACCGAAACAGCCTCGATTTGTACAGTCACGGCATAAAAAGCAAGAAAGTAATAAACAAAGTAACGTTGGTTTCTTTTTCGCTTAAATGTCTTCATCACTTCCTTCCCATCAGATCGAAGCCTCTGTGTCATCGGTTTCACATCTTACGCTGGAACAGGATACGAGAAATAAGTATATATCTAAAGAGTGAAGCGTAGACACTCGAGAACGATAAAATAAGAGAGAGCATTGTCCTCCCGTCTCCGCCGCTTCCCGGCGGCGGCGACGGCGCGGCTTGCGAGATCCGCGTTTCCCATGGTCGCAAACCGCGAGATGCACCGACGACGAGCAGCGCATCCTCCTCGGACGCGCGCATACAGCCTCCCAGAAACACGTGCGTCACATTTTCTCGCGGTTTCGTCTTTCTCGCCAAGACGAGGCCAACCGCTGGGTCTTTCTCGCGCGCGACGCCCCCCTTCCCCTCTGTGTCGTCCGAGCGCGGAACTATAATACTATAGGCTGACACACGAGAAGACACAGCTGCGAGTGTTGGGTTTCCGCTCTCCCATTGTTAGCGCCTATTCAAACTCTCTGCTTCGTTATTCTTTCCACATCCCCCCCCCCTCCCCCCCACCCCCCATCCTCCTTGGCCATCCACTCTCGAGCCATCCTTTTTAAAGGAACACTATAAAGAGACATTTAAAGTGTAGCTAGATTAGTGTGCTGCATTTTTGGAATAACGAAAGAGGACAGCAAAGATATTTGAAAGGAAGCTATAGGAGCCGCGCGACTAACGACGGAACGGAAGATGATAGCGGCATGTTTAAAGAGATGGGAATACAGGGCAGTACGAATAATGTACAGGAAACTCGGGAAGCTGATATATTTCAGCTGAGGTTAATAGGAAGAAAGGAAGTTGGCAATGCAATGTAGGGCGTCGAGCATTTTGACGGGCTAGTTGGTCCATTTTAAGAAATGTTTTGCTAATTTCGCAAGCCGGGAAAAGGACAGCACCACAAGGAGGCACACAGAAAGTTCGAGCGCAGTTATAACTGTCTTTGTGTGCCTTCTTGTGTGTTTCAGTTCCGGGCTTGAGGATTTAGCAAACATTCGTTTTAGTGCAATGCGTAAAGAAGATAGCCGCTGGTCTGTTAGAGCCGTGCAAAGTGTTCCAAGCGAAGCGAAACGAGCAGTGACTCAAGGAACAGAAGATGGCGGGGGAATATTCAGAAAGATAGGAAGACGGCTGTGCGAATATAAGAAAACGCTGGAAGTTGATGTATTATAAAATAATACGTAATAGAAGTGGATAGATGGAGGCCATAAATTGCGCAGACGATTTAACAGGAGGTCTGTAAGAGTAGTAATCCAGGCGCCAAAAGAAGTGAAACACAGTCGAGGCCGGCATGCAGTGTATTAGATGGAATGCTAAGATTAGGACCTTTGAAGACATTACAGTTGGTGCCAGCTGACATACACAGGAGAGAAGTATAAGCGGAGATTCCTGGGAGCGAGCTTCGGGCACTATTTGTGATGTCCCAGATTTGACAGTGTTCGCTCGGAGCTAAATTCTTACCAGTGAAAACTGACGGCAATACCTTAGAAAGTAAGCAGATGTTTGACCTGGAATCTTGTAAGAATGATGTCTCTGATAAAACGTCCCTAATGCAGAAATCTGGCTCGATATCATTGGCGTAACATTGATATAAGAAGACTGGTCCAGAATGAAAAGCAGTAGTTTGTTCTTAGATTACAGTAAATTGCATCCACTAATAATGGAAATTCTTCCGTCACAGGTGCGTAGATACAGTTTTGAAAGAAACTAGACAGAGAGGAAAAACTAGAAATATTCCAGACAGATTCGGTGTTTCTGTTCAGCGTTCTTTCCGGCTAAGCAGGAAGGAACAGTTAGCTTCTTGCGGCGCCACTCAAGCTTGCGCCCAGAAGGGAAATCAGCCGTATTTATTCGCGTCCTGTTTTCCCCTTCAAACGCCGTGCGCGTGGAGTTTCCGTGACGAGTAAACAAATACCACGTGCTTCTTGTCTCACGCGGTCGTATCTTCCTCGCGGTGATAAGGTCTCTTCGCCGGCGACTCGCCGATATCGACACCACGGGAGCACGTGAGAAAAAACGGGTGCCAACCTTGTTTGCGCGAGCCTTCTCGGTCGTGGCCAAGTCGGCAATAAAAACCTTCTGGCGATTACTTATGCGTCCTTCACACGCATATGCTATCGATATGCAACTCCCCTCGCGCAGCGGTGACCACTGGGTTGAAATGACCGCGAGTTAACGTAGAGAAATCAGTCACAGGGCATTCAAGATGAGATCGTCGAACGCTTTCATTTCTGCCTCGTAATGAACTTCCAGGGACGGCCAACGAACCGTAATTTCCTCCCGTCGACCCAAGTGTCCCACGTCTTTTGAGTGCAACCCCTTCGCCGGAAGGCAGGCAGGCAGGCAGACATGCGCCGGGGCGACAGAAGCAAGCGATGATGATGAGCACAGTGTTTCCGCTCTAGCATTTGCGCACGGCCGACCGGGAACCGCCAACCACCACCGCGGCCTCGCTTGTCTCGGCGCTATGATTGCCGCCACAATCCCCGCCGACGTCGTCGAAAGACGTCGGCGGCCACCAGATGCACGCGTCAGCGACTCGCCATATGGAGTCGGCCGCTGACGTCACCCGTCCGGCGCCATGAGCTTCGATTCCGAGAGGAGAACGTCGCCGCTTCCTATACAGGCCTGCCGCGGGCGCGAAGTGAAAGACGGAACGTCGTTATGCAAGTGGAAAAACGAGCCAGAAGAGATCGCGGAGGGGGAGGCACGAGGAAAACGGAACTACACGGACGCTTCCGGCTGAAGAAAGGCTTGTGAATGAAGAAGCCCCGGGCGGCTCGCGCAGAGAGAGAAAAAGTAAAAAAAAAAAAAAAAAAAGCCTTCGCTGCGCTTCGCACGCGCTGGGCGAGGTGATAAAATCCGCGCAGCGAGAGACGCACGCGAGTTGCGGAAAGGAAAAGGTCCCAGGAGACCGGAATGGCGCCGTTGGGTCCACCGACGGCCCGTGTCCCTCCCGGAGCGAAAGCGTCAGGATGACGAAGTGCCACTATAGCACCACCACCGCCACTGCTCGGAGACTCGTTGCGGCTCTAGTAAACTACGGGGCCTTTCCCTCCTGCTGCTTTCGTTCTTTTCTTTTTTTCTGCGCCGTGCGCGTACACACACTTCCTTCTTCCTGGCGGTTCCGCAGCGAGCTGCAATTTCCCGACGTGCTTGGCCACGTGTGTGCGTAGAGTAAAAATAAAGGAGAAAAAAGGCGATAGCGTGCGTACGTGCAAAGTAGAGGAACGCGCAAAAGGGGGAGAAAAGGCTTGTGCTTCGGCTTCGTTATACTGAGGAAAGTCTCCAGCCCGGGGAGCTCCGGGTGGGCAACACGCGAAGCTATTCGCGCAGCCCCGGTACACTCTTGTTGACCGAACGTGCTTATACACGGGGCATACGGCATCGGCGTTGTCCAGCGCGAACCGTGCTCGCTTCCCCCCTGCCGCCACCAAATACTCTCGCTGCCATTCACGAAACGACGGACAGAAGAACGCGGCTCGTTTACGTGTCCCTTCTTTTACTATACTGCCCCGTTTCTCCCCGCACTGTGCCCTGCTAGTGAAGTTCTGCACGTACCGTAAAGAACCGCGTGGCTTCCTGGAAAGCCATCCTCCCGTTTTACGTTTTCTTTTTTTCTGAGCGGGGCAACCCACAAACACACTGACCCTTTTTCCGTCCTTCGTCTTCCGCGCACAGCGGTATGCCCCCGGTGCCCGTCCGGGCAGAACGGACTGGGAGATCCATTGTCGCTTTCCGGTTCGTCTTTGCTTTCGCTCTCAGCGTTGCCATTGGCAGCAGCGCACAAGGTCAGCCGGGCCTGAAAGGGCTACGCGCTGTGCGGACTCCTGTGGCCGGCCGCTGCAGTGCCAGAGAGCCCTTTGTGCCCGTGCCGCGGCCTTGAACGACGGACAGCCGAGTGTGCCCTCTTCTTTTTTTGCTGTAAATACTTTCTTTCTTTTCGGGTCTTCAGCAGGGCCCCAGCTGGCCTCTGGGCAGCGCGGTTCTCCCTTTGTTCCGCCACCCGGCGAAACTGCCCCGGAATCTTTGGGGCAAACCGGACCCCGAGCCCGCTACGCCAGGTTTTGCAGCCAAAGTCTCGCGTACATTTGGTTTCACAGAGATCACCCTTTTGGGACAGCGGCGTGCCGGGTTTCGCCAGAGGAAACCCCTGCCCCACGCGTGATAAAGCGCGGAACACGCGGTGGAGCCTGCTCCGTTGAGAACGACTGACGCATCATTGATGTGATTGTGAAGAGACGAGTGCGCAAAAGAGTCCGATGAACATTCCCAAACTGCGGGGCCTTCTAAACGGCACTGTGTACTCCCATCGCATGAACGCCTTCTGTTGGGACGCGATTTGCTTCCCGTGATTCGAGAAGCAAGAGTATCCCGATTCGTAAAGCCCCTTGTATGCGATTGCTGCGGGATCGCGTGCTAGGATGGTCAGCGATCCAATTACCAATGGTTCTTATACGGATAAGGGACCCAATTCACCATGTATATTGTTCGTAAGGGCTGCTTGTGGTTTCCCGGCCGGCCTTAGGTAACTATAGGTTCAATATCGTTATTCGTCGACTCCCTTTTATGTTAGCCACTGTAGCGCACGAGGTGCTTCGTTAATTCAGCCCAATAAGTTTTGCGAATCCCTCTACGGTGTTTTCAACGACGGATACTTACAAGACGCTTCTGGAGGCGAATGCACTGCTGTTTTTACTGAGGAATCTGTTATCTATAAAATAGTTGAAGGAGGGAAAGGTAGACACTCTCTGGATCACGCGTTCTGCGTAATTGTCCTTCGCAGTATGATTTCACTCCATAAGTTCTTTGGGACAGAGAAGTTTGGACGAACTCTCCACAATGACACCTTCCGCATAAAGGAACTCAGAACATAGCTAATCTTTTCGTCTCTCTTCTGGGTCTTTCAAACACTTACGTCATGGCCCGTGGCCGATTTCTGTTTTATCCTCCATCTTACGCAGTAAAAGCTAATGACTGCTCCAGAACTGGTTCTCGGTGTAACCCTCCTCCGTATTTAATCTCGGCGCGACAGTTTTCTTGCGCACTGCGACCTTTCGTTGTTTTGCGAAGACACGCAGGGTCGCGCTCTTCCAAAATGCGTATCTGTTGTTACACGCGCTGCGCCAAATAACAACAAAAGAACGGAGAACTAGCGATCTGTCTCGTCTTGTCTCGTGTGCATTTCGGAAACGCGCACACCAGGGGTCCCTCTCTCTCCTCGCGTAACCCTCGACGCGCATACACGCGGGGCCGTGCTCTGGCCTTGACAGAAGCGCGGAGAATAAACCGCTTCAGAACCCTGAGAATAATAATGAGCTGAGGAAGGTTGCGATGGCAGAAGAGTAAGGAAAAGGGAAGAGAAAGATAGAAAGAATGAATGAATGCTCTCTGGCTATTTTCGCGGTAGGAGTGGGACGAACGGGTCAGCTTCGCGCTCACAGCCACCGGCGTGGCTTGTCTCGTAGCCGACAAACACACGCGCGCACGCACTCTCGAGGAGGCAGGCCCCCATGTAGCGCTGGTTGCGTGTCTCGAATGCGAAGTGCCTCTTCTCAAGACGAGGTGCTCTGGATTCAGGGAACGCGGCGGCGGTGGCTGCAGGCGCCGAAACAACGAGAGGGTATGCGAAAAGAATAAAAAAGATACCGAGCTCGAATGAACACGGCGTAAGAGAAGAAAGAATTGCTTTCCGAAGATGTGTCGCCTCCTCGATCAGCACTTTCAACGCACCATGTCAGGCGCTCGGGGGCTCTGCACCACCACTGCTTTGCGCTGAGCGGCCGCGTAAGCGATGGCGCGTTTCCGGTGTTTCGGCAATGGGAGGGAGGATATGAAAAGGGGGGGATGCGCGGGATAGAAGAGAACATCTTGCAAGGGCAGCGTTTAGTGGCGGCGGGTTTCTGGTGCTGAAGGCTGCAAACGAATTGGCGAGCAGTTGGAAACTGAACGGAAAGCAAAAACGAACTCAGAAGCGATTGTCGAGGGAACTTGTATCGGAGGCAACGTTTCCCGCTGCGTCGAATTAATGGCTCGGCATTTTTGGTTGTTTCGCGTTCGCCTTTCTGTTCTTTTCTTCTCTTCGTTTCTTCTTGTTGTCGCTCTTTTGAAATTGTCGTCCAAGAAGCAGCCGCGTTGCGACATCGGCTAATGTCTGCGGCTTTGGCTTCGGAAGCAGGCTCCTCAAGAGGCGCGAGAACAAAGTGCCGCGGCGTTGAGATTGAGTACGGAACGTGTGCCAAGCACTGTCACGTTGCGGACTCCGCCACGCGGCTATCAAATGCGGGAACGGAAAACGCAGAAGACAGCTTTCTTCGCCTGACTAAAGTATTGGCGTGAGCGCCAACACTGAAATAATATCCCCAGTCGATGCCATTTGCGGCCATAACTTCGGATAGCGCAAGCGGGACGAAAGACGAACAAATACACCGGAAAAGCCTTTCCGGCTCCCTTTGTTTGCAAGGTCGACGGTCACCTTTCTTTCATATTCGCGCCACAGCTTTGAATTTAAATACCTTATAAGTAGCACGTTCCTACTGATGATGCCATGAGACTGCCGAACGTTCTTGGCTCGAAGGTGACGCCCCACGTGCGCCTGCTTCATCCGTATACCCCCCTCCCCCAGTGCAGGGTAGTAAACCGGACGTGCGTTTGGTCAACCTCCCTGCCTTTCCTTTCTTCTTTTTCACTCTTTCTCTCTCTCTCTCTCTCTCTCTCTCTCTCTCTTTGGGTCCGAGAAGGTTGTTTGCATAGCCGCGCAAATCGCAATGGCTACATGAGACTCCAAAATATAGTTCTGGATGGAGATGCATAAAGGTGGCACCTCTTTCTGCCAGTGCTTGTCTGCGCTAGGCTTATACATCGCGCCATCATTCATTCATCGTCAGAAGCGGTATGCGAGGCTAGGGTCGGTAAAACCTAGCGATTCATTTCGTTCAGTTCCATGCTATTTGCTTATCGCCAACCGCTCACGACAAGCCGAACCTCACCTTAACGTAGGCGGAGCGGCGCTTGGACCCCTGACGAAGCGCCGGAAAGGAAACGAGTTGGAATTTAATCGTTACATTGTTTACAGCTTCCCAAACCCACCTTTGCTCTCGGTGCAAGAAACTTGTCTGCCTAGCGGCTTATCGCGTGGGCGTTGAGTGACTCTACAGTCGTAGTCAGGCGCTCATTCCTGCTTCTCGACGTTTTATTACCGGCTGCTGATTCATACCTACGAATTACGAATGTGCGAAGGCCAAGGACGTATGCCGCCAGCTTCGCCTGCTGAATTCAATATTCCCGCTTGCTACTCGTAGAACAGACCCAGCTTGAGCCATAGTGATAGCTTTTGTTTTCTTTTGTCTTTATTCTTTATCCCGTACAACATATTGCTTGAAGCTGTGGAAGAGAAGCGTGTAGGTGGTGCCACTGTCGGCACTAAGCGTTATATCGGGTGTTCTTATTTCTTTCTTCCTTCAGATTATGCAGAACTTTTCAAAATCGCTTGTGTGAGATAGCAAGTTGATGTGTATTACTCGAATCGAGGTGTACATTTAGATGCACGAAAAATTTAAATTTAGATTAAATGAATGAACGAAATTTGGCTAATTATGTTTTAACTAATTGCTTTACTGCACATATTGCAATAGATAACCTGAATTAGTGAGTTCGCAGGTCATATCCCCTTGGAACGAATTCGCAGGATGACACCAGTTTCGAGATATTCATTCCCAAAGCGTGCGGCGAAAAACATTGGCGTTCCAGTTGCTTTTGCGCTTCATTGCATACGACACGAAAAAATATAATAATAATAATAATTAAAGATTAAAGAAAGAAAAAAGTTACTGGAACAACAATGCGGATTTGCCGCAAGTTTGGTGCCACATATCTCGAAGACAGGTGCAATTATCACATTTGGTTCCAAGTGGATATGCCCAGCAAACTCATCGGCTGCAATTTGTTAATTGCGGCATGTGTCGTGAAATAATAAAATGAAACCTTATTATATCCTTAATTAGTCAAATAAGCCTTTTGATTTATTGTTCAAATGTTGTCTGTCTCTTTGAGGAGCCCAATTAAAATATTTATATAACTGCGCCATCTGCCACAGGAAATTAAAAAAACGCTCAGAACTCGCACTCAAAAACAGTCATGCAGTAGGCAGCTTGTAACTTCAACCGCAGGGCAAATACATTCCCCAAATGTCTCGGACTATACCCTAGCTTGTCCGATGCCATCCAAGCTCATAATGCTGAAAATTTCTTCATCCCGTCAGTCCCACCATTTCTGCTACCCTCAATTTCTGCATTTCTCTTCCCTTCGATCTCCGTTATGTTAAATTAATCGACCACCGGTTACCTGTCCTATGTATTACTTATGTCAGCTACGAGAGCCAGTTTTGATTCCTACTTTATACTTCATGTCTTAATGTTACGCCTATTATCTTCCATACAATCGCTCGTTATGCGGAAGTTTAGCTTCAGTTTCTTTATTTGCCTCCTAGTTTCTGCCCATAGGTTATGCTCACAGATTAATGCTGATAGAGACTACGAAATACAGCGAAGCAGTAACCATCACCGTCGTCGTCGTCATAATAAATCATCACCGGCTTGTTTAGAGTCCACCGCAGAATAAAGAAGGCGCCTTCCAGTGACCTCCAGTAACTCCCTTCCTACGTCAGTCGTCTCAATAGAGCTTACAAAATTTTCTAATCTCATCATCCTATCTAATCATTTGCCACCTTCGAGCGCGCGCTTTACCGAAACACAGCCGATCGGTAAACGGAAGCATCGAAGGGGGGCCGAGCTGTGTACGAAGGCGAAGCAGGATGTGGCAACGCCGTAACACGCAGACTTGCGCGTAAGCACGAACATAAGTGTGCAGCCTTTCTTGTTTAGCCTGACGCGGCGGCCCATCTTGTTGGTCGTCCACGCGTCGTCCGATGCAGGAAACGGCAGATGGGCCCGAGAACCCACGCGTGTCGCCACTTCTTGGAAGCTCGCGGTCGCTAAGCGCGTTCCGCGCGGTACAGGTCACCCAGGCTTACCCCTCTTCGGAGCCTGTTATGAGTATGCCCCTTCGAGGTCGTGTCCCCCGCCGTGTTGAACAAGCAGGACCGCCCACGCGACTGAACCGTAACGTTTGTTTGGCATGCCTAGCCTGCGCGCGCTTAGCAATCCTGCCTGCCGCTTCTTGCGGCATGATCAACTCGTTCTCTTTCTTCCGGTGCTCGCCGGCGTTGCCCCGGAGAAGCGTCGTGCCAGGTGTTATTTGACTCAATCGACGTGAGTCAGGGTGCACTTATATTGGCGTATAGCAGAGGCGGTCTCTCGCCGCTCGAAGCTCACTTTGGCTTCGGGCTATCTCCGCTGTGTGTGAGTCACTGATAGGAGGAGGAAGTTTGAAGGTCTGCCGCGTGTTTGCCGCAGTCAGATAACAACGTCTTCTCGCTGAGGTAGCTTCTGCCAGTTCGAGACCGGCGTTTATGATTGTTCGGGATTCGGTTGCGGCAAAGGACAGAGTTGTCTACTGAGAGGTTGGAGTGTGGCAATCTTGATTGGCCTTGTAAATAAACGACGGAAGCTGGAAGCGCGAACTTGGGGTTCTTGCGAGCTAGTAAAAGACCTTGTTCGCTCTCGGTCGTTACTGCAGCGACACAGCGAAATGCTCCGACCTAGAAGCGCTACCACTTGTGCCGTTTTCCGTTCGAGCTGGGTAACAATCGTGCACGCGCCACTTGGCTAGCCTTTAGAAAAATAATCCTAGATAGTCCACATGGTCTCTGCAGACTTATCGACTGCATTGCCTTCTCATAGACTGCTCTCCGTATGGCTATTTTAAAAGAAGGATATCGTGAGAGGCAGCGCGTGTATGACGCGTGGGCGCGATTCACAGCAGCCGCGGCAGACAGATCCGCTCATGCATGTTGCGCTTTGTTTGCATATATGGTATCGTTGGACGCGCTCGTCGCATACTATCGGTGAACAGCCGACTGCGCGCTACTCTAGCGCCATCTCGTAGCGATTGTCGCCACAGAACACGTCTTGCGGGGCACTACGCTTCTTTTCGCATGCTTTCGTCATACCCTCCCCCCCTTTCCACCTCATGGTTCCACTGTGCCCGCCTCCTTCGCTTTCCTGCTCGCGCTGTTATCGCTATCGCCGTCTTTCATCCCACGCTGCGCTCCGCGTTCTCCCTTTCATCCTTCGCTGTGCTCGTTCGCTAGGTTACGCCGAGGGACGCCGACGCTCAACGCAGGAACGGGCACCTGAGAGCTGTGCTCTAAAAAAAGCAATTATGAAGCGTTCCGCGGCAGCACTCTCCCTTGAGCAGTTCCGTTGCATCCTTATGATGCCCTGACAGTCGCGCTTTGTATCTATCTGCCTCATATCACATGAGGTGTTCATTTCAGACACTGCAGCCGCTAGACTGCGCTTGGTCGTAGGCTTAGTTAGCATCGTTGGCATCGTCACATGTAACGACGGCTGTGGTGTGATCATTTCGGTATGCACATCACGTGATCTCAACAATACCCACGACGCTGAACGACGCATGGCAGTCAGTGTCATATGCTGTCTCGGATTCGTATGTAAGTCGTCGGAACTATCATGAAGAAACCAGATTCAAATTTCACTGAATTGTGGACATGCTAACGTGCTCGTTAGCAGTAGCTTGATATTCGATGCCACAACCCAACGAATGCGACGACCTATATGCTACTTCGCGCAAGCAATCAGGAATTTATGTAAAGCTATTTTCTACCCCTTCATGAATTCGGCGAAGCTGTAATAAAGTTCAGAGGCACGATCGTTGAACGTAAAAAGCCTGCAGGTAGGTTTTGTTGAACAGAATTGTGGCGCATCGATAGGAACACAGACGACAGAAACAACACAGACAGGCGCAGGTTTCTGTCGTATCTGTTCTTAATGCTGCGCCACAATTCCTCTCAAGAAACCATGCACCAGTTAGCAAAACGACATGCTTCATTAAACAAGGCAGGGATCTACGGCTATAAATGAAAACGACCCGCAACGGACAGATAACGATAAAAAGCACTACCGCGAATATTTTATCGAATATTTTAACGAGCGTCACGTCGTGTGAGGCTGTAACATGAGCGCCATATGTGTTCCTTGTCGCAGGGTTCCGTCAAGCCAGACCTGGACCCGTACCTGGAGCGCGACTGGGCGCCGGTGCGGCTCTCCGACGCGGCAAGTGCACAGCAAAAGGCTCGCCGCGAGAGCGCCTCGCAAGTGGACGAGTTCTTTGAGGTCCACCAGGTCGAGCCCGCAGAGGACGGCGGCATGACGGCGTCGTTCGCCTCCATGTGCGCTTCCCCGTACCCTCCCTACATGGGCCGGTACCCTCACGCGCCGCCTCACATGAGGGCCGAGTACCGGCTCTACCATATGGCTGTGTCCAAGTCCGAGGACAACGTGTTCGCCAAACCCAACCCTCCCCAGCCGCAGCAGCCGCAGCAGCCGCAACCGCAGCCACAGCCGCAGCCACAACAGCAGCCACTGAGGCAGCAGCAGCAACAGCAGCAGCAGCAACAACATCTTCACCACCAGCCGCCTTCCGCGCCGCCGCTGGCCGACTCCTTCAACATCATCTGGGAAGACATCACGGCGAGCATGAACGCCCGGGAACCGGACACCTCGGCAACGGCTCCGCCGCCTCAGTCGAACTCCGTGGACATGGTGCCCGTCGTGAAGAGCGAGGGACCCGTGCTAGCGCCCTGTCAGTACGGACCCGTGATCAAGCAAGAGCTCGAGGCGTCGTGTTACCCTGGTGGCGGCTACTCTCCCCAGGCCGGTGCCGCGGCACCCCCGACCAACTTCAAGTTCATGGTCGGGGGACCGCACTTCTCTATGGCGCGAGTATCGTACATGCCTCCGACGCCACCGAACTCGGAGCCCGGAAGCCCGGCCACCGACGGAGGTCCGTTGAGCGGGTCGGCGTCGACGAGGAGGACACCGCCGCCGCCGTACCCGGCCGAGAGTCAACCGTCAATGCCCTCCGGCCACAGATCCACGCCCTCCGGCACCAGGTACAACAAGCGAAACAACCCCGAGCTGGAGAAGCGACGGATCCACCACTGCGAATACGAAGGTGAGTCGATGGGCCGCAGTTTGAGCTGGTTCGGCTTCTGTATATGCTCGGAGAATGTTGTCGCACAATATCAAAAGGCACGCAAAAGTGAAATGGTAACTACCTATAATAACTCTAGATGCGTGCATTACGCGCGTGTAATGGTGAACGATACGAAACCAACAGGCAGTAATGCCAAGGAACATGTTAGGAAATTAAAATGGTAAGGAAAAGGGAAGTGAAAGTATTATGTCTACATTTTAATTAAAAGAACAGTTATTTTCACATATACTTTCCTTGGCTTCATTGTCTGTTGTCTTCGTGTGGTTCTAACTATAAAAAATGGGCCATTCCGTTCCTTTTGTTTTTCTGGCTATAATTGTGAACAAATCAGTTTTATAATGAGTGACTTGTATGCCATAAAGGTCGCAAAAACTAAAGACTTGCCTGCGCCGCCTTGACATTTTCGCACCAGTTTCACGTCAGCTCACACATTTTGTTAGCGCCGGCTTCGCAATAGACAATAGAAGGGTATTACATGAGATTTTGAAAATGAAGAATCGCTCAACACGGTCACTTAATTCTGCCACGCAAGAATGGCTCACATACATAAAAATATTGTGAAACCTATGACGCCAGACTGACGCCGCCGATAACAATTTGGCCGTCAAATATATCAAGAAACGTTTAGCGTTCGTTTTTAAAAATGATATATACCTTCATCATCTAAGAAAAGTGGGAAGAGTTCGGAAAGAGCCACCTTCATGCTAATCATGAAAACGAACAAAAAAAATAGACGTCATACTAATGACTCTGGTGATTAGGACTGAGTAATTTGCGGTGAGAGCAACACATGTGCCTTGTTTTAGCGATTAAGCGAACACTCTTACTTGTCTTCAGAGCTCTACATTAACAGAACAGCTTCTGATACAGCGCGTGTGGTTTGCATATGCTTCGCGGAACAGTCAGTCATCTCTCGTTGAATATGTCCCCTCGTGAGAGAGATAAAATAGCGCAATACGTTCCTGCAGTGCCAAGGTACGCATGAACCCATTTGTATTGTCACCCGCAATCGCAAGAGTGCCCCGATAGCACACGTGCGCGCTTTCGGACTATCTGCTCGCACGACGCCAGCGCTGAAGATAAGGGCCGAAGAGACACAGGAGGCCGACTTAGATAGCAGACAACTATACACGTCGCGTGGTGCTGATGTATTCTGCGCGCCATTGACGGCAGTGAGTCAAACGTGAGAGCGGTGAGACGCGTGGTTGAGATGGCATTGGACTTCTCCGCTATAGTGTTACGACACAGGCTGACAGAAAACTGGCAAATACTGACGGATCTTGCCAATTTACTGTAGTACCGTCTGTAGAACTACTGCTGCCAATGAGCCAAAAGTAACGTTTATAGGGGCGCGTGCGAATATTCTAAACTTTCGAATAAAGAATCTAATATTGTCCTGTTTGATCCCTCCTTCGAATCGAATAGTCAATATTCGTAAATGCGAACATTTTTCGGATATTGCTTAATATATCACAATCGTCAACTGTGCTCAACGAAACATAAAGTTGGAGCGAAAGTATGGTAAATGCAATCCCCCCAGCCAGAGTAGGCATAAAACATGAAAAGTTGTGTAGTGGAGCAGGCTACGTCTCAAGGAGCCACATTTTACAGGCTAAACCGCGATAATTCACACTCTAGATAGTCCAGGGTATATGCAAACAAACTACATATTTTTTTTGTGATGCTCCGTTTGTGTTTTTAGTCTGCAACGTTTCGTAACGTCCAATGTGATGACAAAAAAAATTGTTAACGCTATTATTACAAGGGTGGGATCATTGTTCTGTAATAATGGCGGAAAAAGCTTTATATTATTATAAAATTATTCGAAAAGTGTTCGGTGTTCGATTTTACTAGCTTTTGGCACTATTCGACTCGATCGTATTAGAACGGATCTCAAAAATCGCTATTCGCACCCGTATTCGATGTACCCATTCTGGCTTTTTATCTTTTGTTCTGTATTTAAAAAAAAAGTTACCTCTGTTAAATTACCTGTTATCACGAATTATTTGCAACAGCTGTCGTTTAACTAAGAAAACACTGAAAAGCGAAGGTATGACGCGGACGGATACAAAAGCAGCTGATGTGTATCTAAGACAACCTTCGTTGTCCGAGAACACACCTATAAAACCCTGGCCTCCATTTATTTGAACTGCGCATTTATCTGTGTTTCTTGTGTTATATATTGTAAGAAATTTTAAAATAATCCCGATTATCTTTATCGGGTGGGAGTGAAGTGTACTTTACATGTAAGCGCGTTAAGACAAACGTGATCACTGATCACGTTCATCTCGAGTATACTGCTAGGCGGGCTACATGGTCGTGCCACCACAGAGAGAGAGCGAAGAAAAATTCTTTAAATGCCTTTGCTTCTTCTGTGGCCGACTGCTATAGCCTAAACCGTGGCAGGAGTGGAGCGACGAGTCGACAAACTTATGGCAGTAAACTAGGGCTACATTTTAGCGCGAACACGCGGAACGTCTCTTTGACGATCTCCTCCGCCGACAAGGTCATGAAACGGCACCCACGAAGCCCACATTACAGGACAGAGGGAAAAGAGGAGGTCGGTAGCCCGATGGGACACTTCCAAGCCGACGGAGAATAAAAGCGATAGTAGCGCATTCCGATGGTCGCGCGGTCCAACCGTTGCCATCCGCCCCTTCTTCGTTGGCGGCGGGCGAAAACGATCGGTCGCACACACGCGCGCGCCGTTCATTCCTCGCATATCTTGCGCCACCAATAACCGCCGCCAACACAGCCGTGCTCCCTGTACACCCAGCTAAAACAAAACCGCTTCTATAAAGACAAGCCGGCCACCTCTGGGAGCGCGACGTAATACAGAGCGTCGCAGTCTATACACCAAAGAGAACGTAAGATGCGGACGAAGGCGAACGAGCGGAAAAGAAGAAAGCAAAGGCAGCTTCTATCCGACGCCGATGGACGGGGATAGGAGGGAGGGTAGTGCTCGACTCAGAACATCCCCTCCCATCCCGCGACAGGACTGCAATTTGAACGTCGCAAATTGAGCTGGTCGCCGATAAGCATCAGCGTCATCGTCTTCTCTCGCCCTCCGGGCCCCAAATGCAGAGACAAAGCGGACACACGCGCACACTAGCCGGCCAAGCCGACACCGCGGCGTTCCGGAGGCGTCGCGGGGAACGTCGTCCCCGCCGACGGCCGGCCCCCGCTTCGTCCGCGGTCCGCCCAGACCGCGCGGCGAGCCCGCGCGACAAGCAAACAGCCAAAACATGGCCTCGGGCGAAACATCTGCGCCGTCAGAGGCCTCTCTTCAACCCCCCCTCCGATCGTATACGTTCGAGAGGCCGCTTACCTTTTTTTACTACCTGCCTTGCGCGCCCGCGCGCAGGGAAAGCGCGGTGCGTGTGTGAGCGTTGCGCGCAGCGACTACGTAAGGGGCCACGTCGCCCCCCCCCCCCCCCCCCCCTAGCCTCTTGCAGGCATGACTATACACGTCCTCACAAGCGAGATGCCCCCTTCGTTATTTCTCGATGCAAAGACAGCGTAACACCCCCCTCTCTCCTGCACCCCCGACAGAATATTCTGTGCCCTCGCATTCCAGAGGGCTCGGGGACTGAGATCGATTCGTGCTGCTGCTCCACCGACGGTCCTGAGCTGCACTGCATCGAAGACAGGCTGCTGGAGCAGCAGGCAGGGATGGTGAGGGGGATCACGTAAGGGGGGGGGGACGGGGGGGACGGTAGGTTGCGATGTCTACACGCGCATTCTTAGCAACCAGTTTTTCTCAATGAACATTTTTCTCTCTGCTCACCGCGGCCCGTTCTCCCCCCCACTCACCTTCGAGCGTGTACGCGCCAGCGAAGCCGACGATGAAATGAAATTGCCCCACGGGGGCTGTGACCGCGGCAGCACTCGCTCACTCTTTCGTCTTAGATTTTGTTTTATGCAAGAAAGAGCCAATGTTCTTGGACGTGTGTTTGTGTGCTTCATTGCGCCGGTCGCGAAAGTTAGAGTGCCTGCCGTTTCGGCGGAGAAAATGAGAGACGTAGGAGGTTGCATACTGGAAGACGGTTCACTGATTTTACTTTTCTTGCTTCTCTTTTTCTGCTCCCTTTAAGGTTGCTCCAAGGTGTACACCAAAAGCTCCCACCTAAAGGCTCACCAAAGGATACACACTGGTAAGCGCCCTTTCCTGACACATGGGTTGAGGTTGCAGCAGCTTGGTCCCGGTACACCGAACCACGGAGTAGATGCTGTTGGGTGGCTCACGTACTTAAGAGAGTATCAAGGCTTACTGCTGGTCTAGTTGGTTCATGGTATATAGTAAAATCAAAAGAGCGCAAGAATGGACACGGACAAAACTGAATAAAAGTGCTTGTGTTCAGTCTTGTCCATGTCCCTTTTTGCGCTACTTTAATCTTACTTTTTATGAGAGTATGGCAGCAGCATTATCTGGCCTCATTGATCGTGTAAGTAAAAAATGCACTGCGAGTTTTTCTCTTTTCTTGTTGTCAGGGAAGTTCATTAAGCCATGGCTAATTCCGCACAAGTTCTCAATACATGTCGCCAATGTACGAACTAGCCGCGCCACGTCTCGATTCAGCGTGACTTCGTTCTGACCCGCAATAACCGATCACGCGAGTATGCCGTGAACGGTAGAGATTCTGACGCTCAGCACTTGCGTAAAGCTAATCTAGACGTCCGGCCCCCGATTGAGGAAAGACGGAAGTTATAAAGCAGTGTCACGGTGTGGTCCACTGGCGTTTTCTCGTACCCCCCCCCCCCCCCCCCCCCGCGCCCTCCTCGTCGTGACTCTGACTAGCCGGTTCTGCTATATAGTGTATTTAAGCCGGTTGTTCACAGACGTAATATGTAACGTTATACCTCGGCAGCCAAAATGGCGCCATGAAATCCTTCACAATGGTCTAAAGAGATCCTTTTGTCCAGCGGTCGTTGTTCTCGTTGATCGATCCCCGGCGCGGACAGTCGAGCCATGGCTGGCCGACCCCTCTGTATACCAGTGGCGGATCGCCTTGACCGGCAGCCGTAAACGTTGCCCCCCCCCCATTGATGGCAGCGCTCCGGAAGTCATCGCGTCCATCTTCTCTCTCGGAGCGTTTGAGAAGACCAGGTTGCGCGTGCAGTGGGCAGCTCGCGCAGGCTCCAATGGCCAACTCGGCCACTAGGCAGCAGTGACAGGCGCGAGCGAGCTTGTGTTCCTGTGTGCCGCCCCATTTCACAATCTTACGGCTTATGATCCGCGCCGAGTTGACGTGCCGCGGGCCGGTCAGCCGGAAAGTGGCCTTAATCCCTATAGCAGGGCGCCCGTTCAGTATTTTTTTTTTTTTTATCGTGCTCTCCGTGACGCTTCCCTCGGCCACGCTCATAGAAAAGCATTACGCACGTGCTTTGCAAGCGAGCAGTCTTACTCTCTTGTTACTTAAGCCGGTGACGCGGCGTAAGCTAACACGGTGCAAAATGTGAAGGACAAGAAATAAACGCTTCCTCCGCATGCTGCCGTTTTCAGCGCCACTATTCCGCGGCTTAGCTGGAGTGACAAGTTTGTGCGACATATTTTACAGTGACAATGTGACGTAAAAAGCTTCCCCCTCACTGTCAAAAAAAGCAGGCAACCTTCGGCAGTCGCAGACGCACTTCAGACAATGTCTGGTAATGGTCCGGCACGCTGCGTCGCTGTATAACCTTCGCTGTGTCTTAACGCCAGCGCCTTGCATCGCTGCGCTCAAAGTATCTTAACTGGTTTGCTGGATATCATTATATAGATCTTAATACCAATGCGAACTTAAGGTCTTCCATAATGAGAAGAATCAAAGCGTGAAAGGAAGACGAGAACGACACAGGACAGGTCCTGGTATTTCCCGTCTCCCTTTCGCGTTTCGACTCTACACTCAGTATGCAATACCAGCTATGCATAGCCCACTCCAAAGCCTTGTTTACGGTTTTATTTGCGAGGCTGGCCGAATGTGTAGCCATGAACTGCTCGCATCGCTTGTGGAAAGTTCTGTTTGCTAAGATGCCTAGATGAGCTCTTCTCTTAGCTTCTTGCAAGTCCCGCTTTCTCACGGGAGCAGCAATCCGTCATGTACCACCCGGTGCCGAGAGGAATTAGAGGACTCTTCCTTTCCCAAACTATCTAGTCTCGATAAAGAAGTTGTCCTGGATAATGTGAGCTAGCAGCATGTCAGGGGAAGCAAAAGACAAGAGGTGGGAGATGATGGGAAAGGAAGCTGTGCATCGGGCACAACTGTATGGACTTCGTGAAAACCTTCGGCTCAGCGTGACTAACCGTTTCCTCAATTCGTGCTTCGAGAAAAGCGATGCTCTCTCATGTTCCTCTGGGTAAGCTGGTAATGACCGGATGGATTTGACTGGCGTGGTTCTCCAGCCATGGCTGCGAGCCGCCGATCTAAGAAGGGAGACCGCACTGTTTCTTTTTCTGGGTTTCTTCTTTCTTTTTGGAAGCTTACGTAAGAAAAGCGACCGGAGGCCGTAAAGATGCTGTGACCTTGACGGTTACGTTGTGGCAGCATCGGCGGGGGAACGCCGTGGGAGTTCCCCATGAGCGGTTCCGAGGGGACTGCACTTCCCTTTCGATTTTCTGCCGTCCATGCGCCGTAATTCTTCCTCGCTTTACGCGCGGTTACGCGCAATTCGCGCACGCCTTCGTCGGGGTCTTTCTCTCGGCCGGCGTCGCACTCGAAGAAAGGAAAGAGGGAGGAACTTGTTATTTCTCCCAATCTCGCCGACAAAGATCGGGGAGGGAAATAGCGATTGGGTGTTCATTGAGGGGAGCAGCTTCAAAGAAGGAACGGGGAGAAATCGCGGACACAAATTAAAGAGAGCAAAAAAAATAATAAAGGAACGCACGAGCACGAAGGACTCGCGCGGAGGCGAGTCGTCACGCCAGAGAAAGTCTCCAATCGGGCGTAAAACGGGGAGAGGGATAGGAAAGTGCGCGTAGAGGGGGGGTGAGGTAGAGATAGATACAGACCTAAGCGCACCGCATGTATCCCCGATAGAAACCACATTATTCCATTAGGGTTCCATTCTGCGTGGATGTCGTCGGGTCCAGTGCCTTCTGAGGTTGCGTCGCCAGCTTTCGTGGGTTTCGCGCGACCCGTTCTGTTGTCCGTTCTTTGAAAGAAACCTCAGGTTCTCCTCTCGCTTTTATTTTCTTATATGCGCGCTGCCCGAAAGAGGCGCGCACTTTCATTCTTTTCGGCCGGATCACTTTGCGGTTGGCACAGTAGTAAGATATACGACGTGCGTCGTTCTATGGGACTCGGCGGGATTGCGAGAGGAAAAGTAGAAAGTGCGAGACGGTAGCGATTGAATGGACGAGTGAAATCTCGGGTGAGAGGCGTGCTGGAAATGGAAGGTCCGCCTTGTCCTTTCGGACTTGTACAAAATGGACGCGAGATAGCCCTGCATTTGTCGACGGCAACGCGGGCTTGTAATGTACGGACAGGTGGCTATAGCCGCTCGCTCGTCCATGCACGATCCCCTGTTCGGTGTCTCAAATCTCACCGCATCTTATTGTGCTTCGCGAACGGCCGAAAGCTGTTGCTTCTTGTACGTACGCTCCTCTTTCTCTCTCTATTGAAAATAGTATCAACATTGGCGATGCGGTCGTCCACTTTCCATTTGAAATGGAATAATTTCTCTTGTTCCGCCGGTGGTTCAGGCGCGGGTAACATCTGTCTACGAACAAACGTAGCGTTACGTTTTCGCTTAATAGATTTTTCTGTCCGATTCAGTATTTTTATCTTAACAGCACTGCTGGAAATGTACGTCGCGACTTGTCTAAGTAACGACAACAATTCTTAGGCTATAGGAGTCGTGGATGTCGTCGGGCCCAGTGCCTTCTGAGGTTGGGTCGCCAACTTTCGTGGGTTTCGCGCGAACCGTTCTGTTGTCCACTGCAAAGCATTCCAGCAGCGTTTCAAGGCTTTTGGTTTCCGGGAATTGATACCGAACGGGCGCGCATTCCATACTCTCAATATAAAAGCAGAAAGAATGTGAAATTTACCACTCAGGTTTTTTTTTTTTTCGTATTTTGCTGCTGTAAATAAGATGCTTTAGTGGCGCGGGTGAGCCATGTGGTACTTATTTTTTTCCAGGAGCGCTCTTACTTGGGTGCCCTTTGCCTCTATATTGTCACAGAAAGTTGTCCGCCAGCTTCGAGTTTAACTCGGAAGTCATGTTGGAGTTACGTGTTTAGGAAATATTATGGAGCAGGAGGTCCCACCAAAGTTCGGGAAAAACTGACTTGGGCTAGCCTATACAGCCCGATTGGTCATACCTGCAAAACTAAAAGTGCGCTTTCTGTTCTTTCCTCTTTCTTTCTCCATCGCAGGAGAGAAGCCCTACCACTGCCACTGGCATGGGTGCGACTGGCGCTTCGCGCGCTCCGACGAGCTGACTCGCCACTACCGGAAGCACACGGGCTGCAAGCCGTTCAAGTGCCGCATCTGCGAGCGCACTTTCGCCCGATCTGACCACTTGGCGCTGCACATGAAGAGGCACCAGCCCAAGGTCAAGTGACCTTGGCGCGCCCCCCAAACTTCGTCTCGACACATATAGCCGGCAGAAACAAGTGAAACTGTGCTATGCCGCCCGGACGCGCGGTTTGAATCCAGCGTGCGCGCCGTCTGCTTGCCAAGCCCCACGTTTCAGCGTCGTGTGCCCGCCCGCCGCCTCAAGCACTTTTGTGAACTCTTGACCCGTGCCTTTTCGATGGACCTTTTGACAGAGACCAATCAGTGCTGCGTTCGATCCACGAGAACTCATTGTGTTGACTTTCATGTTGCCGAGCGCCTGCCTCTCGGATGACATTGGTGGTGGTGATCGTGCCGCCTCGCGGAACGGACACTAAAAAAAAAAAAAGCAAAAAAAAGGGACTATACTCCATCTTATACATAGCAAGCAACGCTGTGCCACCTGCGCAAGTAGTCCGGTTATAGAAGTCTTACTCCGCGCGTTTGGCAAAGTTCTTTTTAATGTGCTTCCTTTTTAAGGCAAAGAAGAACAAAAACTAAAACTTCATACAGTATTACAACCACAACTTGTAGACTCGAGTTTAAGTCAAGTTGCGCATTATTTGTGCGATTTCGTGTTTCCAGTATGTGTCACCCAGTGTCAGCCCTGTGGCTATGGCGTTGCGCTGCTAAGCTTTCGGCCTTCGCATCCGCATTTCGCTACCGGCGGAATGACCAAACGCTCGTGAACCTCGTATTTGAGCGCGCGTTAAAAAAATCCGCCGTGGTCAAAATTAATTCGGAGTCTTCCACTGCGCCGTGCCGCAGGTAATCGGACCGTGATTTCGGCTCGTAGAACCCAAGACATTAATGTTTTTGCCTCCGGTATGTGGCGTACTATGTGTTGCTCGCGAGGGCGAATGATGCGCTGTGGCCGCTGGTCGCACTAATCTGTCGCACCGCTCATTTTGTCGTGAATAGGATCTCCGAGGCATTCTATGTAATAGATACGTCATAGTTTGTTACACAAAAGTATGACTTAGCTTTTAACTCTTAATCTGTCTTTCTTACGTGGTGCGCAATTTTTGGGGCGCGGATGCGAACAGAGAGAAGTCTCTCTCTCGGCTTCCGAGCGTTGCTTGCTATGTATAACACGCAGTATGAAGCTCGTCAGTTGGAGAAAGTTGTTCCTGCCGTGGTTGCCCCCCACCGCGCGCTCCGGGCGTCAGCCTTTCCTGAGAATTCATCAAGTGCCATTACGTCGGTTGTTTCGTCGCACCGCGCGAGTTGTGTTTCGAGAAGAGCGCAGCGTCGCGTTTGTGTCGCGCGAGATGACGGACATACGTTACCCCCTGCCCCCCCCCCCCCCCCCTTCGTCGTTGTAATCAGTGTTTCGCGTCCTTTTAATCTATGTTGCTCTTTATTGTTGGTTTTTTATTGTTGTTGAAATGAGTCGCTAAATGCGTTCGATACGAATCAACCCTCCCCTTCCTCCTCCTCCTCTTCTTTTTTCGAGTATGATTGGACGTTTGAGGCTAATCACACTTTCAATGGAGCAGACAGCACGCTTCGGGCGCTGCTTGTGAGAGTCTATGTAATATTTGTAGGTGTGCAGCATTCTTGCACCTTTGGCGACGAGCCTCCGCTAAACTTCTCGAAGAAAGTGGAACAAGATCTGAAGAGTTTATTTACGATGGCGAATTTTTTATTCTCTTCAGGAAAGAGCCGTCGATTAAAGTAGACAAAAAGCGGCACGTATAGAAGGTCCCGAGCGCGCCTGATAGCGTGTTTTCCTCCAATTCTACAGATGGTGACGTTGAGAAAGAGCCCGTAAATGTTGCATGCTTTCAAATTTGCATCCACGGCTCTCTCGCCCGCTTTTGCAAACAAGTGATCTATTTATGGAAATTTTTATTCGTGCCATACTTCGTCAGTGTTGTTTTCAAGCCTGATATTAATTTATTGTTTACTTTACATTGCGATTTGCGAAAAAAGGTTTGTTTTGCTTACATCTGTCATCGAAAATGTCATTGAAAGAAGAGTCAGAAGAGTCATGTTTTTACCTGTGACGTACGTCTCCGCAGCACTGTTAACAGTCGTCCTCCCTTCCCATGAATCGAGATCGATTTTTTGACGTTATTGGAAGCGTTAGTGACTTCCGCAGACGGCTTTTCCACAACATTTGGTTGCCTAATGAATATACAGAATCAACATTTGCAGTTAGCGTCAACGGCTTTGAATTCAATTAACAAAGTAGCAGGTGCCACAGGACACTGGGCATAATGTGGGCCTGAGTATTTGGTCAAGGAAACCAAGGCAATCGAGAGAAACAATGAAATATCAACATTTAATTTTGGCTGTGTAATGCTGTGGAGACGTCGGAACCCCCCTTTTTTATTATTAATTCGTTGACAAGAGGGGAAAACTTCATTTTATTTGATGTTGTCTTCACCGCTATGAAAGCAAGGAGACATTAAGTCGGGAATACATATTCAACCTTTATCGAAACTGGTGCCTTTTTAAACCGTGGTACAAGCTGCCTTAAAAAAAAAAAAAAGAAAACGTACCCGTTTAACCGCGGTCTTTCTGACCCCGTGCATGTCAAGAAGTAAAGTGTACGCAGTAGACCTATGAAGTGACCCGTGAAACTTCTTATGCAGTGACGCAGATTACTAATATGTCACCTACCTGTTATCCACCATCGTGCCTGAATGTTCTTTATCATTGTAATTTAATTCTCATCTCTCGTTAAATGTACTTAAAAGAGGAAACGACAAGGAACATTGCAACTCGCCTGTTCCGTTGAGCATGTTGTTTCTGGACTCGCCGCGTACGCCCGTGGCAAGCTGGCAGCGGCGCGGACAGTTTCCTCGAAAGTGCTCAAAACGACCGGTGGTCGGAAGGTCTCTCCATCTGTTCCTGATGCTCAATTGTTCTTTTGTGCCATACTTTTTATGCTGTACATAGATTTACAGAGAAGAACAGAGATGATTGCGCGCAAGGCTGGGACGGCCAGCGAAGGCAGTGCTGCGCGGCCACGAAAAAAAAAAAAAAATGTGGGCACCAGTGCGTTGGCCAGACTATTCCCCTCTTGGCGACAAGTGTCGTGTTCGAATATTTGTTCGCCTCTCGAGGCGCATCGTCGCGAGTGCTGTAAAAATATGGCTTTATTCTGCGAGTGAAATAAACCAAAAGTGCCATTTTTTTTTCAAACATCTCGGTAGTCGTGTTACGATTCTTTCTCATCCCCCCCCCCCCCTTCTAAGGGGGGGGGGGGGGAGGGGGCGGGCGTCCTGCAGTTCGAGTTTTCGTGCAATAAAAATTGCAACGCAATACGAGAACCACACTGCAAAAAAAAAAAGTCGAAGTAAAGTAGAAAACAATTTGTGGTGACTTATAACGGTAAGTATGACAGAAATGCGTTAGGTTCGCACCTTTTATGAGGTCCCGGATCCATGATGTACAACTGACAGTGGTCCGACCACCAATAGTGCCATTAATATACGGGTTGTGCTTAGCTATCATGCACCTAGATCATGCACCATTTACGCGGCCACGTAGCTGGACAGAACCAAGGTAATGTCGTTCGCCGTCGCTTGGAAATACTCAGATTATTTTTGCAATCAGCCTAATTACATAATTAGTCTTCATTAATTCATCAACTTTTTAAATATCATAATTAGATGAAGAGTGTCAATGAGAAAATTCTAGAGCAACGTGAAAAGCTCCCGATACAGCTTTGTGTTGCTCAATATGTGTGCTACATAAGAATGTTTTCCGAGCGTAACAGAAGCACGCGAATACACGCAAAGTGCCTCGAGTGGCCAGTCGCGGGGCACTTTCTCTTTCTGTCTCTCTCTACCTCTACCTCTCCAATAGTAACAACTTCCACTTTCCTTCATTTTTTTTTCTAACATAAATTCAGTCAACTATTCGAAACAATTTATTTAGCAACATTGGAACCGCAGAGTTTACAAGTGACAGCTGCCTGTGACAGCCACAAAAATGGAGATGCAACATTTTCAAACAGCATGCAAGGTGAACAGCAGAATTATAATAGCTATAGAAACCTTCATCGAAAGTGAAAGCATAATTCTGCACGGGCACTGTCAAATGGCACTATTGTGAATCGTATTTCGGCAAGATATTGAGCCGCTTAAAAGAACCTTTCATCGCCTGATAGGAGTTCAAGTTCTCGGGGTCTAGTCAACTGCAAAGGGGTAATTTGAGATTTAGATGAGTCATAGGATGAAGAGGGTGACTTAATAATGGCAGTATAGCAATCACTGTTGCGCACGAATAATAATAATAATAATAATAATAATAATAATAATAATAATAATAATAATAATAATAATAATAATAATAATAATAATTGTAGTAGTATAGTGCTTCTAGAGAAAACATAATTGAGTTAGAGGGAGGCTGGTGACTGCCTTCATACCGCAGAAGAAAGAGGTAGCAAGAAGAATTGGTAGAGGAAAGAGATGATAGTGAACTTGTCCGATTTGCGGTGGCAGCAGGGATGACAAAAAAAAAAAAGAAACGAGAAAAAAAAAAGAACCATTGGCACTGTTTGGGTAGCCTTTTGGTAAATAAATATTGTAAATAATATTAGGTAAATAAATATTCGTGGATCCCTCGTATATGTGGGAAGCGGTGATAATCGGAGACTCCTTTGGTGTTCACGCAAAATGCAATACAAATCTACGAAAATGGAACGGCAGTGGCGCAAAGGCGATGCGACGTTGATGAAAATGTAAGGTGACAACGCAAACGCAACACAATGACGCAAACATTTCGATGTGGGCGCAACGTCCGTGTCAACGCGACACGAATTCACATCAAATTTATGAGATGCGGCGCACTTGTCCGTAGTGGTCTTGCGTTGCACGTCACATCCACGACTCGCGCAAGGACACTTTTTATTTACGCTACGCATCGTCAGTCAGGTCCCGGGTTTGATAATGGCCGAGCTCATCTGCCAAAGACCATGTTGCGGTAGCTTCCCAATGTCCAAATGCACGCCAGCAAACTGTAACTGTGCACTTCAAAGTCTGTAGATTTCTCCGTTCGCCTCAAAGGTTAGGCACATCTCGTGCAGCGAAACGAACATGTATGTATTCCATCAAACCAGCACACTATAGCTGGCGTAAATTAAAAACACACGTGCACGGATACACACCATGCACCCTTTCCGATTCGCGAATTAATTAAGCTATTGTTTCGTCCCCAAATGGTACGCGTTTGCGCTCACAGCCAGTGTGGGCACTAAAGCTTAGTCGAAGAAGCCTTGCAGGTAAACCAAGCTCTGTCTCGTTCCGAGCATCCAGAACACTTTTGCAGTATTGCTACAGTAAACAGTAACACTTACATTGATGACAATGCCTTCAAATGAGCTCTCGCGCTCCCGTTGGGCTGTTGTGGCAGTACGCCGCTTACGGTCTCAAGCTTGGCGCTTCTGAACGCTGCTAACTGCCAGAAATACATGGCAGCGTTCGTGTTCGTCATGGACGCGTGTACGACCGTGTTAAGCTGTTGTATATTTATTTTCAGAAAGTCATCAGGTCGTGCTACCAAACAGTCTACTTTTAGCAAAAAATCCACTAAGTGATGATGATGATGACGTGCTCGAAGTTATGTCTTTATAATGCCATCATCATCATCACCAGCAGCAGCAACTGCGCTTCCCTTCCCCTGTCCCCCATTCTGTAACTCTAAGTGTCCACCGGTTATCTGCCCTACGCATTGCATGGCCTGCCCAGCTCCCATTTCTTTCTCTTAATGTCAACTAGAATATCGGCCATCGCTGTTTGCTCTCCGATCCACACCGCTCTCTTCCTGTCTCTTAACGTTACGCCTAACATTTTCAAGCGAAGCTTGTCATAGGCACAGATATCGGTGGAGTCCGTGTACGCAAAAAACTATCATCATCAGCAATGGCTCTAGCGTCGTCGTCTTCTTCCACGGCTGCCACGTTGGCGGCCCTCAGCGCAACCGCGCGAAAACGCTCGTACCATTGCTCCCGCGTTCGTCGTCGTCGTCGTCTTCTACAGCTGGCACCGTTGCCGCTCATCATTCCAGCGTAGAATTTCCCTTCTCTTGTGTTTTAATGGGGAGGCCGCGTTTACGGAGGTATGAGCCATTCATTGTCTTACGTGACGGACAGATTTACTTATGAAGCAATTTAATTTTGAGGAATCGCAAGCGGAAATGGTGGGCGGCGAGCAAACTCGAGACATCGAACGCAAGCGTTTGTGGTTCGACAACAACTTGTCCCTCATCAGTGTGATCCGCTCCGACGAATTAACAGCGATACAAATATGAATGACTGAAGATATTCTAAGGCAGGATGAAGAACAAGGGCACATTCCAGTAAACCTAAAGTTGATGGCAAAGGGGACGGTTAGGTATACAAAGGGACAAGCTTCACTTATCATCCATCTTCACGGAGGGGAAGGGCCGACGAATTTTATTGCGATAGCAATTATATGGACACTTCAACCGGATTTCTGCCGTCGCCGTCGCCGTGAGGTTCCGTATAAAGTCCAAGGGCGATCAAATCGTCGCCGCGTGCCGTATGCGCGAGTGAAAGCGCGCGGGGGACGCGCGCTTTCACGGAGAGCGAACGCACGGCGGAAAGCAAACGCGACCATCGCGCGAAAGGCCGTGGGGGTATGGGAGGGAGGGAAAGAGGGAGACGGGGCGACGCTGTGCTGCTTCACCAAAGCTTATCTTGCAACCGGGCGCAAGCAGAACTGGCCACTCAATCTCCCACGCGAAAGCAAGAAAGCGGGAAGGCGGCGCGGAAGGGAGGGGGGGGGGGCAGCTTCTCCTTGCCAACAACTTCTCCTCTGCACAACTCCTCTGCACTTTGCCCGGCGGTGGCGGTCGCCCGCACCGTCTCTTATCTCCACACGGCTCGACCTTTGTATACGCTGTGCATTCACCGCTCAGTTTCCGTTGAAGCGATAGACCAGCGCGAACCTTCGCCCGCTGCGGCGGCTGCGCTTGCTGCCAGCGTTTTGACAGTCGTTGTCTGCGGTCATTCAGTGTGATCTATTCATGTTTGCTTGTGCACGCTGACACCATGCTTGTTAATTCAGTTAGTAAGCGAATGTGTCCAAGTTTATGCAGCCGATAAAACTACTATCCCTACTCCTAATAGCTCTCTACTAATTTGCTATCGCAATTGATGCTTCGCCTTTCGGCGAAACTGCGACATTTTTTCGTTCCATCGCTCTTTGCGCGGTCTTTAACTTGTCCTCGAGCTTCTTTGTTAACCTCCAAGTTTCTGCCCCATATGTTAGCACTGGTAGAATGCAATCATTGTACACTTTTCTATCCTTTTTTTTTCTTTCAACGACAGTGGTAAGTTTCCAGTCAGGATTTGTTAATGCCTGCCGCATGCACTCCAACCCATTCTTATAATTCTGTAAATTTCCTATCTGATTATCAGGGTCCCCTGTGAATAAATGACCTAGATATATGTACTCCTGCACAGACTCAAGAGGCTGAATGGCTTTATAATGTACAATTTATTATTTTAATGCGAAAGCATTATATATCTCATAAGGCGGAAAATCCGGCGTTGGCGTGGCCACGATGGTCAAGTCCAAGTGAGCCAATCGAGGCGGTTGATGACACCAGTTAAGGCAAAGTTAATTAAGGCAGGTGTAATTAAGATAGAGTTTATTACGGCACTCGAACCCACGACCATTGGTGGGAGTCGTACCCACGACCATCGGTGTTAATTAACGCGAAGTTAATCAAGGCAGCAGACATACTTAACTAAGGCACTCGAACCCACGACGTTTGGTGGGAGTCGAACCCACGACCTTCGATGTTAATTAAGGCATAGTTAATTAAGGTAGAGTTCATTACGGCACTTGTACCCACGAGCTTTGGTGTTAATTAAAGTGGAGATAATTAAGACACAGTTCATTAAGACATACTTAATTGAGCCACTCGAACGCACGACCTTTGGAGGGAGTCGAACCCATGACCTCTGGTGGTCGCAATGCTTTCGCGTTCATCCATGAAGGCATAACTAAGTGCCCCATGAATTTTTTTTTTCTTCAGGACGTCTTCTTTATTATTTCTTTTCATCTATAGACATTCTTCGGTGGCGAGTCAGTGGTTTGCCACTCGCTTTCAAAGGGGGCCACTCGCCCCCTTTGAAGGCGAGTGGCAAAGTGGCATATATACACTAAAGTGTATATATGTGTAAGAACGGCGGAGTGTGCTAGTCGGCTGAAACAAAGTCAGTGGTGTTGAGGAACACGCGAACTAGTCTGCGCTATTTTTTTTTCGTTTTGCAAAGTCCATTAATTAGTATAAACTAATTGCCTAACTTTTTAAGTATTGGCTTCAGCAAGAAACTGCCAATAAAAAAGTTGTAGATCCCATTAAAAAATAGCCGACTGAAGCGTTTGCAGCTAAGTATACCATTGATGAAGCTTCTTGTACTTGCCCGTAAAGAAAGCCCACGAAATATAAGAACAGCCGCTTGATAGCGCCACTTTTCCAGCTCCACCAGACGACCGATCAGGAAACGACATTGTTTGCATGCCTTTTTTTTTCGAGACTCACTCGCCTGCCAAGTCGCGATCGAGCGCCCAGAGCGAGCGGCGGTGATGAAGGTGTGTCGCGCTTCGACGTGACGAGTCATAAACATGCATATCTTTCGCTCCACTTGTGGAATGAAGCCCGACCATACACATACACAAAAAAAACGAAAAAAAAAGAACGCTCGGGCTTGAGTAAATGTTGATCGCAAAACTGTTTAATCGGGAAGGCAAATGCAATTGTCATGTTCTTCCATTCGTTCGCGATCACATCTTACTAGCGAGAGCTGCTAGTGCGTATCTTGCGGCCACCGGAAACGCGAAGCCCGTCCCAGACAGCGCTGCAGAGACAAGTGGATTTCGGTTCTTGATCGGTCGTCTGGGAGAGCTGAAATAGTGGTGCTATCACGCGCTTGTTTTTGTATTTCGCGGGCTTTCTTTAAAGGCAAGTACAAGAAGCTCCATCAATGGTGCTTAGTTGCAAAAACTTCAGTCGGCCATTTTTAAATGTGATCTACAACTTTTGTACGTAAATGTGATCAACAACGCCGCCTCGGCGACTGCTAGAGCATCCATAATTGATATCGCAATAAAACACCAGTCGTAAGTTTACAACAGTTTTCATAGATATGATAATAACGCTGAGGTAAGCTTTAGTTCCCCCGAAAAGCATGTCATGCAGACAATCAGGGTGCCCGTTTCGTGATGGCAAAACGCTTATATACTACTTACATGATACGTGGTCACATTAGCTGTACATGTTTGCTTTTTGTTGAAGCTTAACAATTATTTCATATTTACAAAGCGCAAGCAATTAGGAAAGCGTTCATCAGCTTTGCGGTACATTCTTGTTTTCGCGTGTGGTTTAGTAAGTGGAAGAAAGAACAGAGGAGAGACAGTGAAGCGCGCTTCACTGTCTCTCTGTGTTTTTTTTTCCGTACTAAACCCTGCACCAAAACAAGAATGTACAGCGTCTAAGCATCCAACTTGCCCAAGAAGTTCGTGTGGGTTCACTAGCCAGGTGCCTCTTACCCTAACCTTCTTGTTCCCAAGAAAAGGCTAATAACGGGACTGTTGTTCAAAATCTTCAGTTTCAACCGTTATGAGAGTGTCAGAAGCGAGAGGTACGCACGCAAGCACGCACAGATACACGTCGGTGCACCCTTAAACACACATACTACACGTGTCGCTTCATCGCACACACACGGACGTTAAAACAATAAACAAGAAATGAACACGAACCTTGCAACACAACCTAGAGCAATGTTCTTGTTCGTTTATTGTTTTTCGTGTTAATATCCGTGTGTGTACCACCTTTTGCAGCGCAACGATACGCCATACAGTCACGCAATACCAGCTATAGTTCCAGTCGAACCACTTCTGCTCTGTTATCTCGTTCAAAATACTTTTACACATATTTGCGATTCCCGTTTTGTTTCTTGTCCTTCTGGCTCAAGCACTAGATAAAGCTTTCCGGCTGCATCAACATTTGGCGCTCCTAAGAAACAACAACCATTCTTCCGCGGTCGTGTAGGGTAAGTCCCAACGCCCGCAACGCAGCTCCGTCTCCATTTCATAGCCATTCGGAGGGCAGTCATTATAGGCGAGGCAGTCGAGAAATTAAGAAGTGCGCCCCCCGTCTTGAGACGCAGCTGCAAGTGGTCTGCCAGCGAACCCAACCATCAGCTTCCCAGTTTCTCCTCAACGCAACACCAGCGACAGGCAACTATTTAACTTACGTTTTCATTTCTTTCGCTTCAGGTCGAGCCTCACCTTGACATTTCATTCACGCAGACGCTCGAACCTTACGCTTCGCTTTCGAGTCCGCGGGCACAATGGACGGCTGGCAGTGATCGTTCCTTGGTCCGCACGCCCACGTGCAAGACCCCCGCCGACATCCAATGCTGCCAGCAACGAATCACCGATTTTGATTTCTTTTTATTCATTTCCATTTTTTCTTTTTCAACGGCACGTTCCCAATCTGCAGCTCTGAGAGACAACCAGGCATACCGCGGCGTCTCGGGAGCTCCTCCTCCAAGTATTGCTTCATCGCACTACACGCGAGCGCTCGATGGTGCGCATGTGGACCAGTGAGTGACGCTAGCGCTCGTCATAGGAAAACGGATCCAACTGTTGTTGCGGAGAGGTTGCACGCTCTTTTTCACATAGCCGCTGCCAACGTACATGGCGAAGTAGGCCGGTTTAGGTATCTTCCAGCGAGATCCAGCCTCTTTTGGCCCATCATGCTACCGAAAGTATACCTGTATATGCTTTAGCAACGAGTATCTAAATTCCATAGTTTGGCAAAATATAATTAGGAAACTAGCTGCTTTGTAATAGGCCTGGACATTTTCTCCTTATACTTTCAGCACTTGATATGCTTTCCCTCGGCTAAGCTTTCCGTAAGGCCTTGAGATAGAGAAGTCTGTTAGCGTTGTAGCGCTATGGAAGATATATATGTCATCCAGATTCTGAAATCGTTGGCCTCCAATGAAACCGCACCGCTGATTGGAGGCACATTAAAAACATCACAAAGAAAGGATCTGAGGTATCATCTGGACAGCTTCGATTCCTCATTTCTACTTCTAACTGGCCTTTTTAGCTATCTTCTAATCACCTTTTGGGGTAATTCTAGCAACCCTGTCATATCACTTCCAACAGCATTGTGACCTAGGATTGTACGTTCGCGACAATCAGCATGCGTGCCACCGAGCCCGCGACGCTCGGCTGATAGCTGCACCTACGCAACGTAGACCTGCACGGCGTCTTCGCTGCATCACAGCACAATATGCTGTGAAGACGTGAAGAGAAGCAAAGTAAGGGACCCAAATGTATATGTGTGCAGCGAACAGCTATACTACCCGAGCGTGGGCGTTTGTTCGCTCTTTGAAGCGATTCACCGCCCCGCCGATGCTTGTGTTAACAGGGGCGCGCTGCTCAGCCAATTAGAGGGGATGCCTCGAGCTTCGCAGAGCCATGCGTAGTAGCTGAATGAGAAGAGGGCCTCCAGCACGGGGGGAGTGAGCGTCAGCATAGATCGGCGTACTCATGAGTACACTGGCTCAGACTCGCTCCACTCTGATTTCACATACGAGAATAGAGTGCGGCATGAAAGGTGTGATTGGGCGTGGGTATGAAAGGGAATGAGTGTCGGTGAGTGCTCGTGGACGTATAAGGAGTAGTGATTGACAGTAAACATGAGTATCAACGAAAGTCAATGAGACTGAGTCTGTGTGGACGGGAGAAGAAACCTGAGTGCCGGCGAGAGTTATTGGACGTGGGTAGATATGACATTTTGTGGGTGGCGATAAGTGTGAAGGAAAGCGAGCGTGGACTTCAATGAGACGGGGCGTGAGCATGATGGACTGCGGATGAGTGTGAGCATCTATAGACATGAGTGAGTCATGGCCCCGAAAAATATTGGTGAGTGAGCTTGAGTGAGCATCCACTTGTTATGCCGAACTAGAATGAGAGCGGATGGCTCTTCGGAAACGACAGGCAGAAGAAACTGGGGCGGTCGCAAAAGTGGAAATTACGAGTCATGTAATTGGTTGAATGCGCCCATCTGCACAGCTTGGCAAGCCGGGATTGAACTGGCACGGGGTGGCAAACAGGGCTTGATTAATTGGTTGATCGGTCAATCGATCGATTGACTCTACAGATGCCAAAGTCCCCATTGCTTACTCGACCGTCAGTATCGTAAAAACTTGAACAAGGTGATTGATTGATTGATTGATCAATCGATTGATTGATCGGCTGACTGATCAATCGATTGATTGATCGGCTGACTGGCTGATCAATCGATTGATCGATCGATTGGTTGATTTGTAACAGCTGCAGACATACAAAGTAGAAGCTGCCGGCTTCCTTGTGTCCTTCGAGCTTGTGTTTATATGTGCATGGTCGCAGCAGGAAATCTCACATCGTGACATCGCGCGGCGAGTGCTCGTTGTTGGAAAAACATCTATCTGCCCTGTGACGCGTTTTGCGAGGGTCTGCGTAGAATGAGGCTCGCCGCGTATTTTGACCATTCGGTCATCTTCAACCGCTAAATCGTGTTCACCAGCCCGAATGCTGAAGTCTTCGCTAAATCAACCACAGCCGGTGTAGCGGGAGTCATGAACGGGACGTTACGCGCTGGCTCTACTCACCACGCCGAGCATCACGCGTTCCACACAGACAGTGCGACTGCCTTTCCAGTCGCAAGCGCCGGAACAGTACTCCGTGCCTGTATAAACCGCTCGGTCCATAGGCAGCGGTGAAGTCACAAGGGGACAAGGAGGGAAGCCCCGTGGCGAGGAACGAGTTGCGCGGCGCCGCAAACGTGACAGCGACCATGTAGGAGCTTACGTGTTTTTGTGTCTCGTGACGCGATCGAACAGCGCGACGCGCGCCGTCCGGCCGCGACGGTTCGAAAGATCACGCGCTTCACGTCCACCGAGCACGCCGCTCGGACGCTCTGGCCTCTCTCTCTCTTTACGTCTTTTATTTAGCGATGATTCGCTTTCGATTCCGAGGCCTGCGAGAGTCGGCATCGCGCGCGGCGCTCACCCTGACAACTCAATTAAGTCGAGGCACCCGCGGCGTCGGTGACATCGGCGGCCTGCTGCCCACACAAGCCCGTCACAAATCGGGTCATTACCGGGTCGGTCCCGCCTCCCAGGGGCGAAAGGCGTGACTGCCGACGGCCGCAACAGCTGCCCCTTGGGGTTGACTGCGTGCCGAGACCCCGCCGACCGTAACCGCCAGTGGCCACGCGCGTGCGCTGCAGGGTCGCTCCTAATCAAACGTCCAGCCTCGCGGGACGCCGGGAAAGGCGGGCTGCGTTGTGAGTGGCTGCTTGCGCACGGTTACCTGTATAAGAGACACTGCCGCAAAAGAGAATGGATGTCAGCGAGCGAGCGAAAAAAAGAAGAATGTTGGTTCTTTTTTAAAAAGAAAGGTTCTTTCACAAAGAACAAGTCTTTCTGCGCGCACTCTATCTATACACTAAGGATGCCATTGAGGAAGTGTGTCCTCCCCTCTCTACCGCTCACATACACCATGGCACCAACTACATGCAGTGCAGCGAAACCAAGGTTCCGCCAACCAGAGAACCAGAAGAAACGGCGCCCTCTCTTGTCTTGCCGCTGAACTCCCTCTGTTTGATCGAGAGAGATTATAGTTGGAAATGGTGATGAGTGCACAGTGGCGCGTCACCCTTCCTCATTTCAAACACGCAACCTTCCGTCGCGATACTGATCGGCCGACACAAACCTTTTAGGCTTCGCTGCGTCGCGCGGGATTGAGCGCCGTGTGGATTTGCATCATGTTACGAGTATAAGACACAGCTGGAGGCAGGCGCGGATCCAGGGGGGATGTCCGGATGTCCTGACCCCCCCCTCAGATTTTTGCATCGCCCCCTCGCTGACAGGGGGATGGCCTTGTCGCAAAAAAAATGGCCACCAGCATTCTTCAAAAGTATTTTTCACCAGTACCCGTGGTATCAGCCATGTGGAAGTAAAGCTGGCTCGCTCACAAGCTTAGTTGTGTTCCGTAGGAGTGTGGTGTCGCGAAGTTGCCGTAGTTATTTTTTCTTATGAACACCTTGGACCTCCTGGCGCCTGCCGTGCCTTACTCGTCCCGTCGGTGGCGTCGAATGAATGAGGGGACGTCCCTTTTGCCAAGCACGCCAAGGTCCGCTTGAGCGCCTTCGCGCCTGATTAGTTTCCCCTTGGGGTGTCAACGGTTGCCTCATTGGCTGTCATCGGTTCCGCGACCTACCTGCTTAGTGAAAGAGATCTCTTGCTGAAGTGTTCATATATAAATAATACAACTAACAGCTAAACTAAGAACTACGCATAGGCAACTTTTTTTAACTGTAGCACTCATTGTGATCACAGTTACACGTTGACAATATCCAGTACCAGCACAGTACCGTTCGTACGCTACAAGTTTTTCATTGTAACTTCGCAGTTTTATTGTCGTACATTAAGCATAGGAGGCTCAAGCCCGCCGGATCTGTTTATCTGAGTGGGCGTTCTCGCGGAGCGGGGCGAAGCCTGGAGCCGCGGCTGCGAAGTGGGGGAGCGTTACGTCAGCGGCCAACGCCAGCGCGCGGGCCTAGGATGGCGTCGCGTGGTTTAAGAAACGGGAGCAGATGCGCGCCTTGTGTAAAAGGATGACGTCGCGTGGGAAACAAAACATGAAGACGCTGGCTCGCGCTCTCGCCTACTACGCCACATCGTTATTCTTGTAGGTGGTGTCGTGAGTCTTCATACGCGGTGATTCGCATATCGTAAACAACCAGCGTAGTGGTTGCTGCGTTGGAGCGGAGCGTTACGCCGGTATTCAAGAACGTTCCTCTAGTCAACACACCACCACGACTCAAGAGAGAAGATGGCACCGCCATCCCTCCACAGAAGTGGTCACTGAGCTTCATAATCATTCACTGGAATTCATGACAATTGTCGCGTCTTAATTCTCGATTATTCTGCGCAGTATGACAATTGAAATTTGGAGTCTGATATCTCGGAGCACGGACACGCTAGAATAACTCTTCCGACTGATACTGTGTAGAAACTCGACTGTCTCTAAGTTTTCAATACAAACATACCCACTTACTGCAGTCAACAAAAAATAATTGTTTAATTTTAGTTAATTGGGCTGCTCACAGCGATAATTATCATCTCACTTTGTGCACCCTTAGTCACATAACTTATTTGCACAGGTGGTCTTCGCGTGCCTCCCAGTGCCTAACTTTAAGAAAACCATAAAGCTTAGTTTTGAATACCCTGTATTATCAGGCGCAGCCGCCAAGCACATGGCTGTATTGGGTAACGTCCTTTTCCTATAAGCTCGGAGAAAACGATACCTGGCTTCGCTGCAGGTCTTCTTCCTCTTTCTGGGGTTTTACGTGCCAAAACCAGTTCTGATTATGAGGCACGCCGTAGTGGAAGGCTCCGGATTAATTTTGACCACCTGGGGTTCTTTAACCTGCACTACAACGCAAGAACACGGGCGTTTTTGCATTTCGCCTCCATCGAAATGTGGCCGCCGCGGCCGGGATTTGATCCCGCGATCTCGTGCTCAACGCCTGAGCTGACTGAGCCACCACGAAGGGCTACAGGTATTGCTTTAGCCGTATAAAACGCGGGTTTATCGTCAGGAAAAACGGTAAATTTCGGTAAATAAGAAAGGCTACTATCATCATCATCATTGACAGAAGCTGACCCCCCCCTCAGAAAAAACCTGGATCCGCCCCTGGCTGGAGGAGTCTGCCAACAAAGGACCGAATCAAACAATGAGGTTCGCACGCACACAAGCACGTCTCGTGGCTCATTCGTTTCCGTACCCCCGGGCTTATGTCAATAACTGACCGCACAATGGCCAATGTGTTAACTTATCACAAAACAGCTTGTTTATATCAGGAACATTGCGCATTCGGGATTCCAGGCCTGTAGGATAGCGATGGCTTTACCCTTCAACGAAATTTCACGGTTAAACGGCAATCTACAGGCAAAGTACTTTTCAAGTGAAGCTTTCTTTTGCCAGCCCTTCCCGACTTTCCTGACCGTGGCTGATAGGCGCTGCTGCTGTCTTGCCGAAGAGCTCATATGTCAAAAAAAGATAAAAGAAAAACGAAAATAAACGAAAGAAGGAAAAAAAAATCAACTACGTGGGCGATGGGGATCAAACCTTGTTCCCCCAGCACAAAAATCCATTAGGCCACAATCCCAGCCTAAGTATATTTCTATCATGACAACGCCAACTAGCTTTTTGAGACGATCGTCACGTGTGTCACACGGCGTAACACGGGCGCGATAGAGAACATGCGTGCCGGCCAAAGACGCCGGAATTAAATGGGCAAATTTATATCATTTGATTACCCACTTCACATATAGACTCCAGGGTGTGCGTTGTATCTGCATAATTTCGTCCCTTAAAAGAAACGTTTTCAGCAAACTTTGCTACCACGTATCCGCCGAACACCCGCATAAGCGTTCGCTGCTCTCTGCATATTATACACAGTAGTCAGCGCATTTACTTCAACCGTAACGTGCTTTTATTCCTTTCTCCCTTTCTTTCTTTCTTTCTTTCTTTCTATCTTTCTTTCTTTCTTTCTTTCTTTATTGCTTCCCCCGACTCTTTTTTTGTACTTTTTTTGTGAAGAGGAAGACTGCTCGCAATCATGAAAATAATTTAACAAAAAACGACAAAGACGAATAACACAGTAGACGCAGTGATAGAAGAAAAACGGAGAGGAAGCAACAAGATGGAGAAGTCCACGACGTGCATGCTGCTGAACGGTGTGTCCGAAAGTTGGGTGACCCCAATCCCACGTCAGCACCAGTATCACATGTCGCGGTCGTATACCTATAGGTGCACTTACGCGACCGAAATCTGTGAAGCGCTGACAGCGAAGACGCAATAGGCTGCAGGGAGACATTGAGCTGCAGCCGATGATAAAAGCAAGGGGAGGCAACGTGGTGAGTAGGTCGGTGGGGAACGTGGTATACGCCAGGGTGAGCGATCCGTCCGCACCAGCGTATTGGAGAGGGTTCCCCCCGTCTTATACCGTATTCGAAGACACGCTCGGACCGTCTCCAATGGCCCGCATTCAGTGAGCGATGGGACCGCGCAGCGGTGCAACGCATGGGCGTCGAAAGGCACCTTCCCGTGAAAGAGGAAGGTACGCCTCAGCAAAGCCGATTAACCGATCGATCAGCTTCCAATTAGCAGTACCCGTGGGGGCCGTGCAGGGCGATCCCACAGCTCGCCAGCCCCATCCGTCCCCCTCACTGAGCGCGATAAAGCACTGTTTCTATAAGCGGGCCGCTCTCCATCTTTTTTTTTTTTTTAATTATTTTTTGTCGCACGCCGAGTGAACAAACGCGAAGGCCGTCTGGCCACGTTCAGTTCTGTAGAAAGACGGGTCGGCCAATGAATAGCAACGCAACGCGCGCAGGTATACAGCTAAAAACGGCGGGGACGACGACGCGGCTGACAGAGACGCCCTGGAAGAACCGGAAGAGCAATCCGAGATCGGCTCGCATTAAATCCGTTCGATCACGCGCCCTGACAGCGGCCGCGTCCCTTCACAATGGGAGATATGCCCCTGGCTGAAGCCGCCGCCGCCGCCTCGTGTCTGCGTACGACGTGCGGGCCCTGGAACCGTTCAGAGCGGCGGCGGCGCTGAGTACAAAGGAAGCTCTCCTGAAAAACGCGTGTAAGTCGGATCGCCTCGGCATCCGCAACAACCGCGTCGCGTATACACAGTGTACACACACACGTACACATCTCGGCAAACGAAGCCGCCGCCGCCACTTCTGTTATACGGCGATGGTGAGCGGCTGTCGCGTCTTGGTCGGTCCACCGGCACGAAGACGCGCTGGGGGCTTCAATCGCCCGCGTTGAAGACGCATGCGCCGGCGCGATGCCGCGGGCCTGTCCCCGTGGTGCGCGCGACAGGTTTTTTGGTGACGCGCCGCCGACTTCCCCGCCTGATGGATCACTTCCTCGCGGGGAAGTACGGTATTCGGCACTACACTTACTTGCTGCCACAACAAGATTTTTTACGCTCGAGCATACCGCGGGACTCGAGTATTTTTTTTTTTTTTTTTTTTCATGACGACGATGACGACGACCCGAGGATGGATCGAGGGCGACGTGAAAGGACTTACTCACTGCTAGTCGTCACGTTTTTTTGTCCCGCGTGAAAACGCGTAGTACGACAGCTATGGGCTGTTTCGTGACGTTGTGTCACATTTTCGGTCCTCAGTATGGCCCGCGCTTTTCTTTTCTTTGGCGACGTTTATGGGGCAAAAGCTCCGAACGAGTGATGCACGAAGCGGAACGCGAATGGTTTATTCACGATTATTCATGTAGTAACATATTGCTGGGCTGCCGTCGAAGACGAAAACGCTGCCCACCACTGAGAAAACGACGATGAACCCTGACTTCAACCGACCTCCGCTGTGCCTATCATCGTAAGGGTAATGTGCAAATAGTTTCGCACACTTGCTTATCTTCGTGTAAGCTTACCCGCATGAACAACCAACACGCTTTCTGGCAGCGTCGTTATAGCCCTATACATGTACTTATCCAAACATCAATGGAGGCCAGATGTGCCTCTATATCGCTTGCGTTACTGGTGGACACCGGCCCTTCCTGCGACAATCACATAGGGCCTCTCTATGTGCTTCTTTAAGTCCCTTGGGCAGTAGACAATTTGCAGAAGGTCTCAGGGCCTTGGCCGCGGAGGCACTTGTAAGCAGAAAGCTTATCGAGTCGGTGTTGCCACATTTCCTGTAACGTGTAGGACTGGAGTCCCGTGAATCCACATAACTTTACTGCGAACACATGCGCATGAGCGCCTTTCTCCTTTTTTCATATCCTTTATTTACCTATATAGTTTCCATTCCCAGCATATAGGGTAGTCAGTGCGAGAAACATTCCTGGTTTCCCTCGATGCCTTCCGTTATATCTTTCTTTATCACAAAACGAATAAACGGCACAAACTATACGAAAGCAAGAGCAGGAGCAGCAGAACTCCACTTTAGAGTGCAGTCCTTAGGCGCCCGTTCCTGGGTTGAGCGTCGGCGTCCCTCGGCGTAACCGCGCGAATGCGCTCGGGCCCCTACTCGCGCGTTCGTCGTCGTCGTCGTCTTCCACAGCTGGCTCCGATGCCGCTCAACATGCCAGAGCTCCCATACTGCCCTTCCCTCTGCGAAGACGCTGACGGCACTGGCCCACTGCCAATTGGTGCGGTGATTTCGGTCTCAATTTCTTTGCGTCAATATATCGTTAAATGGAAACATTTATACAGCTGCGCTCAATTTTCATATTAGGAAGTATCGTAATCGTCGGACATCTTTCTTACAAAGCAGCGATCACATGCAGTATGCGAATTGGTACGTCAAGCGAGTAGTAGATGAGTATTACATGAAGTACGCGCAACGCACGTCATCCTTCAATCGAGAATTTGCATGTGAGTGGCAGCGAGTACTGGTCGAAATCAAGCGTCTCGCGTGTAAAACTAAAAATGCACGTAAACCATTGTAATTTCGAATAATCAAGAGTCAGAGACTGTCTATATTTTGTTTCTGCTCGTTCGCGTTTCTTTCCTGCGTAATGCTATACAGTGAATGACGGAGGCACGATTCAATTTGCTTTTCATTCTCGATTTGGTGGTTTCACCCGCAGCCTTGTTGTCACAAGTGAACAGCCCGTATATGGCACATATACATAGTCGTTCCCGCAGCTATGAATACGCTGGCCTCGCGCCAATGGACAAGCACGTCGCAGCGACATCGCAGCACGCGGTCGCGTCGGAACAGCGAGACGACGCCGACTCGCATTGCGTCGGGCTTGCTATATAGTTGTGGCGAAGGAGGGGGGAGGCAGTCCCGCACCTCGGGCTTTCTTTGGGACAAAGTGGCCATGCGGAAAAAAAAAAAAAGAGGAGGAGGCCGAGCTGTCGAGAATGTCCCGAATCGAGGATGGCCTCGCGTGTACGCCTCATCTGCATTTCAGATTCGCCCATCCGATGAAGACGGATGGACGGCGGCGCGACGCATGCAGCCTGCTTGCGGCGGCGTCTCTATTCGCAACGCTTCCGCGCCGTATGTCGCCGCCACGCGTCTTGTTTCTGGACTCGTATATGGGTGTACACGCAACGCCGTTTCCCAAGTCCACGTGCGGCGATCGCATTGCGCACTTCGACGGTTAAGTTGTGAGATGCAAAGTATAACTGTTGCCACACCTGCTTTCGAGCACGTAGAGTTAATGAAAGTTGCTTTTCTTGGAACTCTGCCCCGGCGGTCGTGTCATTGGAGCCATCATAAGGCAAATTCCTCTTGTCACAAAGTAGCGTCACGTTTTGACTATGATTTATCAGTAGTTTTCGATGATTACTTGCAATGGCTACACTGAGAACGCGTTATTACTTTGAGCCTTGTTTAAGCCATTGCAATAACTGCTCCATTTTTATGGCCCCTGTTGAGCTTAAGTTATGGGATTTTACGTGGCCAAACCACGATCTGATGATGAGGCACGCCGTAGTGGGGGGACCCCGGAATAATTTGGGCCACCTGGGATTTGTTAACTAGCACTTAAATCTAAGTAAATTGGCGTTTTCGCATTTCGCTCCCATCGAAATGCGGCCGCGTGGCCGCGATTTGATCCCGCGACCTCGTTCTTAGCGGCCCAACACCATATAGCTACTAAGCAACCACGGCGGCTGGTCCCTGTTGAGCTTTGGAAATTGCTGTAATTAGATATATCAACTATATACACTAATTACTGTTTTAGCTCTGGTGAACAATTATTCTTGTGGTCAACACCAATGCTTGTTCACATACAACAGGCACCAGCGGCTAAAAGCGCTAATGCTACGAAGTAAGACAGGTGAATGGAGTTTAATCTCTTCGGCATGTGAGTTTAAGTAATCATTACCTAGATATATTTTAATTATTGAATAACCATGGTCTTGTTTTGGGCTTCTCGATAACTAATAATTTTAATATATGTATAGCAACAGGGTTTTCATCATTTGGGCTAGACGAGCATCACACTTCACTCAGAAGCTTGCTTGGACTATGATGCGAAAGAGATTTAAAAAATGGGGAAAAAAAAGGCGAGGAATTCAGTAATAAACGATTCTGTAGAACTTCTGTGATTTATAGGGCACTCTGGATGTGCAGTATGTCATAAAAATTAGAATCTAAATTCTTTTACTTAACTGAAAACGAAGGCAGTATGTAGAACAATTATTTGTTTCCAGTACATACAAAATCGTACAGCAAAGCGTACAAGCAAACAAACAAACAAACAAACAAACAGAACTGCCTCGTTTTGCAGCTGCCCCAGATACAAATAGCCTCAGCGACAAGCGCACAATTTCGCGCACCTGGATAAGAAGCCACGATCCGGCTTGCTCCCGAATACATGAAAAGCATATAATATACACTGCGTGATGAAGCGTGCCGAGAGAGTGCTGCCCGCACCTGACGATCTTCAGCAGAGCTGTCAATGAGGCGCGTATGACAAACTACTTCGCGGAGATGGGGCTGATTACCGATCGGAAACGCAAGCCGCCGCACCAGCCACAACTCTCCCGTGTTTGTCGCCATATAACCCGCAAGGCCGCTTGCTTCTACTGGCACAACTGCGCTTGCCCGCACCACCTGCTTATGTTCAGGAAGAAGACGACTGCATGGCCGTTATGATGGGGCGAAAGCACCGCACGAACGCTTACTCTGACTGCGAGTGATTAACGAGCGAAAAACAAGAGCACGTGAACTTTTCGCGTCATGTTACATTTCAAGCGCATACATTTTTTTTTTTTTAAGATGCGGCCTTTCTCGGGCTGTGTGAGCTCGAGTTAAAGAACATGGACACTGTGCAATACACCTGAATATGGCAAACCATTTCTGTGGAAGCCCGCAAGGTGGAAGAAGGTTCGTGAAAGTTGAATATTGTCATCCAACCAACTGTTATGAAGCTACAAAGAAAATACACGGGTTTCTATTGTAGCTTTGTGTTACAGTCAATAACAATGACAATTTTCCCTTTAATCTGCAATACATCTTAGCCCTTTTATCCGCTATAATGTAGTTTGAGGCACAATTCTACATGCTCTTTAGTCTGTAAATACATCGAGTCTTAAGAAACAAGAAAAAAAAGTGGAGCGGTTTCATTACAGAATTTCTTGCACGCTTGCGCTTGTGATAACTATTCGGTGTACCACTGTTTCTTTGTACGGCATCAAGCAACAAACTACATGTTCCTTTATAACAGCATAAATGATAATTTTTTTTTCGAAGGTAAGAATGACGCGTGTATACTCAGGAGCAATAACATATATTCAGTCACCTTCCTGTTCATACAAGAAGGACTCTAAGAACGAAGGGAGTTCAGATTGCTCCTTTTGTGGGACTAACTCCTATAAGGGAGTAAATTAGGAGGAAGGGCTCTGCTCGTATTACATTTAACTCCCTTTTCTACAGTTCTGCTACTCCCCAAAGGGGTCCATCGACCCTTCCGAAGGAGTACGTTCACTCCACCTACGCTCAAGCGGAGTCAACGTACCCTTCGCCGGGCAGGTCGAGAAATCTTGAAGATTCCCGCACACGTAGGTACCCGCAAAGGTAGTAACTGCTCTGAGGACAAAGAATGCACTACCTTTGTTCTAAGATTGCGCGAATACGTATCGGCATCGACATGCAGGCGTCGGTCACCACCAGATCATGCACGGTACTTACTCGTGTTTCCGATGTGACATCAATACGCAACGACTCCCTCAACGCACAATGCGATCCACCGTTAAGTGCAACACCAAATTAGTATTTCGGAACTTATTGCAGCTCAACTTTCAGAGGGAAGTTTAAGCAATAAACTTGTTTACCATTAGAGGTCTACCTAACACGTTACATCGAGCAAATTTTTTTCCCGTGAAGTCGATAATACGTTATATTTATATGTCGGTTTGATTACTCATTAAGTGTTCGCTTTAACATGCCGCTGCTGCGGCCGTCTTGCCAGATAGCTCACATATATAACGAATCGGCTTATACGTAGCCAAATCTTAAATGCCCCTATAGTATATATATATATATATATATATATATATATATATCTGCCGGAGGCTGACTCTGTTCCATACGAAATTACGCAGTAAAACAAATGGTACCTAAAATATGCCTTCTTTCCCAGCGTGTGGCGCGTCTGCTCGTTCAGCTTCCTGACGAGTAAAATGGCCCGGTCCTGGAGCAGAGAGTGTAATAGTATACGGAGCTGAGCCCGGAGATGAGGTGATGAAAAGTGGACCCATCCCCAGAGTCTGCAATTCGTGGTCGCGTCTATCACGTGGGTAGCGTGGTCGGGGTTCCCGCGTTCTGGCTGCAACAAACAGGCTGCAGCACGCGTTGCAGAAGATACAGTTTCTAACCGTTTCACGTATAGTAAGTAATACAGATTAAAAAATGTCCGTTCGATATGTATATTTTTATCAGCTTAATATACTTAACTATACCACCACTATTTTTACGAAAGGCGCATCTGCGCTTGTCGTATCTTCGCAAATTTTCCTGTGTTGAATTTTTAATTGAGCTAAGGCCTTGGTGGTGCCGTTTAAGTGTTGTAGCCAGCTAACTGAGTGTTCAGTTTCATCTTGCACCCAAGAGTGAAATGGCGAAGACAAAGCTGATTGTTTCGAAGCTTTGCACCCGGTATCCCAGATAACCCTGCCCTTTGCGGCTAAACGTGAAGGAAGTGTACGTGGCAGTCCTTGAAGGGGTTGATAGTATGAATATACAAATTAATAAATGCCTCACGTACATCTATAAGGTAATAGAAACGCGGAACGTAGGCATCTGCGGCAGTATTAAACAAACTATTTGTTTTAACGTGCTCTTTATAAAGCCTATTCGGGCACAGATCGTTCGTGCTTGCCAACGAGTAGACAACCAAGGCACCGCTATGTGCAAGATCAGTCCGCTTGGATCTGCAGCACCACACACATATTCGCAGGGAAGTGGCTTTAATGGTCAAAGACGGAAATGCGAAACATAAACGTGGTAAGCGTTGCAAGCTCCAGTCAGTCCACCCGCGTGATGTCACTATTCAGAGAGAGAACGGTTCGAGTTATCTGGACCCTTTGTTTTGACAACAAGCGTCCGCGTTCTATTACCTCAATATAACAGTGATATCATGAGCACGTGTGGAGCGATAAGAATCGTTGAAACACACACGAAATACAAGAAATTCAGAACGGTTATCTTGGAGCCATCAGAAATGATTGTCAAAGCCAGCGATAGATTGTGGTGATTATAAATATGTATGACAATAAGCGTTAATGCGCACTGCACTGCACATATATACCTTAAGCTTAAATCAAGAACATTAATACGCAGAACGTTAGGCTAAGCACAATGTTTCGACTTCGCTGTTCTGATTCGACGTTTTGTTAAAGATAAATTTCCTCTTTATATTATTTTCGCCCTTCATCGTTGGCTGAAACGCTGTCGCGGCTGTTATCACTGGTATATCGGCCACTAAGCGTGTCACATGATTAAATATAAAGAAAAACAGTAGGAGGCTCAAACGAAAGAACTACTACAAATCAATGCCCGAGATCTAAATTTTAGCGTTCAGTTTTCATTTTCCCCAATGAACAGTATCGACCGATTGACATCGCCATTGCTAAACGCGTAATCTCGCTGTCCTATTGCGACGCCTATACTATACAGGGTGTTTCAGCAAACACTTTCAAAAAAAATTAATAACTGCCTGTGGCAGATAGCACAATTCTGGTTCATGAGCTGGTATACTCGAAGAAGCGGACATTACTTGCACAAAGAATTGAAATGCATAATCGACTAATTAACAAAAAATTATGAATTAAGTTTAACTAATTACCTTATGGCACATATTGCAATCTACAAATTCTAGTGGGTTAGACTGTAAGGCATGTCCACTTGAAAAGAATTGTGTGGATGATACCATTTACGAGGTATGCGTCGTAAAACTTGTGGTAAAAATGTACTGTCGTTCCACTTACTTTCTTTAAAAAAACGTCGTTTTGTGCATTGAAGCACGTAAGTAAGTGGAAGCACAAAAGTAAATGGAGCGGAGATAAATTTCTCCGCAAAGTTCGGTAATTAATATCGCGTAACTGGTGTGTCATCCTGGGAATTCGCCTTGCGAACTCCCCAGCTAGAACTTGTAAATTGCAACATGTAAATTGCAATAATCCATAAGGAATTAAATTAAGACACAAATAGTGAATTTTTGTTAAATAGTTTGTTATGCATTTCAATTTTGTGAGCAAGTAATGCCCGCCTCTTCGAGTAGACCAGCTCATGGACTCGAATTGAGCTATCTGCCACGTGCAATTTATAAAAATGCTTGAAAGTCTTCGCTGTAACACCCGGTTCCGGTATACTGGTCCTTCATAAGCTGAATAAACCACCTGTCGGGGACAGCGAAAAAAAAAAAAAACGATGCTTAACGACACGCGAGTAAAACAGAAAACACGGTATATACGTGACGTTGCAGCACAGGACGGCGCCTCAGTATCCTCGTATCCGTCCGTTCGTCCGCAGCGCGAAGCGTCCGGTATTCGCATACGGCGTAACCGCTTTCTTCAGAGGTAACAAATTACAGCCCTCGTTGTAAAGAAAGACAGGCGCACGCATGTTTCACCTGTCCGCCACAGGTCTCGGATGCACATCGCGCACGTATTTTTGTATATTCTCGTTTTCTTCACTCCCTAAACGCTCATCCGCGGTCGGGTCAATTGCGCAGCCCTTCGAAGCTCTCGGGGCATTCAGGCCCGCACGCTTAAACCTCACAGTCGCGAATATACGGGCTATCGTTATTCATAGGGGAATCGCCTCACAAAACGGTTCCTATCTCGAGGGTCATTTGCACTCGTCAAGAGGCAGCGTGCCTGGCGCTTCCACCGGTTTCCGTTCGCTCATTATTTTCTTTGTTCTTTTTATTCTTTTACTGCAAGCCAAATGCAGAGGCCATTTGCAGTATAATGAAAACGAACAGTGAGCCCCTGTCTATCGCACTGGCCCGCTTACCGCCCGGGCAGTGTCACAAGTGTTACAGTATAGCTCCCATGGCTTGCTCAGCGAATGCCATTCACGTTGCTCAGATTGAGTCACGATTATTGTTATTACTGAGAAGAAGAATCGTTTCTACAGGAAGCATGTAGCCCCACCTTGTCCGCGACGTCACGTGGTTGAAATTGGACAGAATCAGAAACCTTTGTCCCCCCTCCTAATTCGAAGGCCAATCACATTAGCAGCGGAAACCAGCGCTCAGAACAGAAGATGAAACAATTAATCGTGGTGATTGTCGCCCGGTATAATGCTTGATCACGTGACTAGAGTTTTCTATAGCCGGGGGTTAAATAGACGTGCAGCTAACCTGAGGCACACGGGAATGAGCAGTGCAGGTTGCGTTAAGAACTTGTGTGCATCGCGCAATATCAACATTTGTTCTAAGTTTCCGTGCCCTGAATAAGAACATGTCATATATTGGCGCCTCGCTGCAAGAACAAGCCTTTTATAGACCCATTATGACCGTTGTCATTCTCATATTTTCTGTATCGTCTGTAATTGTCGTCTGAAATTGTCAGCGTTCTGTGACGTCTACGATTGTTAGAAGCGAAAGTTCGGATAGCACAGGAACCAGGGAAAAGCCCATTTGTGTCGTAACCAGGTAGTACAAGTTGGAGCTGGTAGATGCGCTACATTGGTAGATGCGCTACAATGCGTACTGATACTAATCGGTATCGCACTGCATGCGCGCTCCGGAGCGCGCAAAAATTTATTCCTTGCTTTACGGGGAACCATGCTATCAAAGTTACTGTTTGTTGTGCCACGTACATGTCAAACAAATAAAACGCCCTGCTCGAGCCATAATCACAGTATGTTTCTTCTTCTAACGTACAATAGGCGGCGTGCTCGCCTTTTCTACTATGCGGAGTGGAGCTCTATAGTATAACATAAATGCCAATGCAGAACAACGCACGCAGCATCGACAAGTCCTCCGCCGAGCTCGAAAGCTGAACGAGCGACGTGGTTTGACTTTGATTCATGGTCTTTTTGCCAGTCCCGGATTTCGAGCGAAAAAGAGAAAGGCCCCACCGCAACGGGTCATTACAAAAGCCTTTCCGCAAGTTGCACGGGGCGCGCACGCGCGCGAATCGTATCGAGCGCCACCTCGTGGCATTCGGAGGTACTTAGGGCCATTAGAGGCGCACAAAAGACCCCTCATTACGACTAAAGAGGCTGGCGGCCGCTTAAAAGACCGCTTGTGCCCTCGAGTCTTACTCAGCGACGGAAAACCGCGGCGTCGGCGCGAGCCTGCAGTATGCAGCGGCCAGCCATCGAGTGTGCGGGTGAGTGAGTGAGTGAGTGAGGCTTGGGGAGGGAGATGCAGGCATGAATAACGCTCGACGGGCCGGCATCCATCGGTCCAGTATACCAGCGGTCAGTTCGAGGGGGCCGCCCGCCCACCGAAAAGATCGGTCTGTCTCGTGCTCTGGCATTAAACATTGATGCCCGTGTTTTCAAATGTGGGGGTGTAAGCGTAAGCTGCGCCGGGTCCTTTGTCTGGAGCCAGCCTCGGTAGCAGGCGACCGTGTGTAGTCGCCCGGGCTGTCTGACATGTGTAGCGGCACTGTTTGAAGGGAGCCCGTGTAGCTGTTCTTCGCACTTTTTTATTGTTTTTCTTTACTTCACCTTGTATCCCAGATAGCGAGTCAGAACGGAAGATCCGGTACGTGCAAGTAAGGCGCAGTGCAGAGGTCACGTCAAATACGGAGGGACGCGATCTGTGAAACGTCCGGCGATAAACAGAATAATAATCGCACTTTACAACGCTGTTTGGATAAGTGCCGCTAGCACTTTTGTTCCTCCGCTTGGATTACCTCTATCTTTTTTTTTTTTCTTGCTCTGTTCCGGTCTACAGCTCCAAAGGCGGTTCTGTTACACGGAGATATGCGCAATCACCAATTGAGGGCGTTCGGCTGAAGTCTTGGCGCCTTCGTACTCCCAAGAACATGCCTGGCGCTAGCCAAGCCATGTTTTGGAACCGCTTGAGCGTTCGCTGACAAGCGCAAGGAAAGAATGACGTTGCCAAGTGGTTGTTAGCGTGACATTGCGCCATAAGCACCTTCTTCCCACCGTGCATTTAGTTGTGCGCCAAAGTGCGTTGCAGTCTACCGTTGGTTCCTATGAGTTTCGACTCCGGCGTGACCTATGCTTGTCTGCGCGCCGCTTCGCGGTTAAAAGATCAACTTGTCCGGCCAAGCTTCATTCGTAAACGACTGGAAATGTTCCGAGCCCCTTTCTTGAAGGCTTCTACTACGACGTGACATGCAGCAAAACATGATCCCATCTCTAAACGGAATGACGCGGAGCAGCACGGTCTTCGTGTAATGTCAGTCGTTCCTCATCCTTTCTTCTCATTGTAAAAGGAGATATGCCAGAGGTATTTCACTTTTGTGATTGTTATTACCAGATACGTTGGCATTGGCGTCATGCAGAGTGGTGCCTGCTCCTTTTCCCTTAGTCATGCAAGACATATAGCACAGACTCATGCTCATTTCCTTCTTTATTTCTCTTTCTACCAAAAGCGCTGCTGTTCTTGCTTTTTTTTTTTTTGTCACTGCTACATGAATGTGTGAGAGTTTTGCTTTTTTCGTATCCATGTGTGTTCGGTTTTCCCTATTCCCTTTATTTCCATAAACAAATGTAAGACGATACTAAAGTTGTCTCTGTCATGTGTTTGGACAGGAGTGAAGGCTTGAAAAAAAGCATATCCGTGTCACTTAACTGAGTATGAGGACTGTCGTTGCTATAACGTTTCGAATTACAAATTTAGAGCACTTTCTTTAACTAGTGCCGATTCTACGGAAGGAACGCCTACACGACGACCTTCTTAACCACGTGACGACCGCTCATGTAACGGCAGCAACGCTCTCCACGATCAGGATTGGACACTATAAGGAGAGCGCCGTAAGTCATATATTTAAGCATCCAGTTTCCAGCTTCAATGAAACGCTCCTTCATCGACGCAACCATTTGTGCCATATCACTTCTTTTCCATCAGCTGAACTGTCATCCCTTAGTTGATCCATAAGGTCAAGGAAAAAAATGAAACATGGGAGGGCAGGATTACTTTTCCTTGCTTCACTAGTTCATTCATGTTACGCTAGGAAAGAGAACCAGTTGGTCACCACAAGGAAAGCTGTGATAATCACCCAAATTAATAATATCGGTCCAAAGAAGGTGAACGACGATGGTTAGGTTGATGATAATAGTGACAACGTCGGCACAGTGGCTCATCCGTCACGAACCAGCGATCAAAGATTTATCTTCTGGCGACTTCTTCCTCCTTAGAATAATTATGATAAACGGGATGGAGATGTTTGCGATAGACGCCACAGACTGATGAGTAGAGGCCGGATCTTTAGGCATTAAAAATGCTCATTTTAGGCGAAACAACGTTTTAGGCCTCCAACGTCGTAAATATAGGCGCAATATATCTTTACACTAAATGCAAATTACTTCAAACAAAGACGTGCGCGACCTGTATCGACGACAAAAAAACAAGAAATGTTATTGTGCATGATGGCACAAAGGCACCAACAGTTGAACATAGCCGTGCGATTGCCCCATAAAACTGCTGGACTAATAACGATCAATTCGCTTAATTCGACAAGCACACTGCTCATATTCATGTTTAACGGCCACTGTACTCGAGCGTCGCATATAGTGAAACAGGCATAAAAAAGAATACTTGAAAGTTCGGAATACTGGTTTTAAAAAACACTACTTTATGTCTGCCTGACGCAGTTAAATTAAGACACAACCAAAACAGATAAATAATAAATGCAAGAGAGACTACGATTTATTAAGAAATTAGCATGTTCTTACTTGAGGACTGTTAGGTACAACTCTGGCAATTTTCTCATATACAATGACATTAACCGAATTGTACAGGCAAAACGTCCCAACACTGCCAAATACACTTCCGCATATTTGAAGTGCACATGTTTGAAGAAATCTGTTTAGAGGGCACGCAGAACGTAGTCTAAGAATCACTGTGAAGATTGTGGGAACAATAGCAAACTACCACCATCTCCAGACTTTTTGATTCAAAATTGTGCCTCGTGTCACTGAGAATGATCGTGTACGCTGAGAAGGAACGCCCGACGGCGGTGAACACCTTAAAAAGTAAATTACAAACAAAACAAAAGCCGCATGCGCATCACAGTTTTCTTCCTTCTTTTGCTCTTCACTGTCCTTTCCCCTGACGGCTCTCCGCGGTTTCGCATTCGCCAACCGCTCGCGCCATGTCAGCGCGGCGGCGTATGCTGGCCGGCGCCTCCCATTTCAGTGCTGCTAGCAGTTGTTTTCCGGGAGTTAGTTGAACTAAAGGATTAGGTTGACCCCCGAGAGTTCCGAACAGTCAATGTTGCCCGGTAACATGAATAACGGTCTCTGACTGCCCTCGAAAGAGAAACTTGAGGCTAAATAGTGTTCATATAGGCGCCGATATTGAAAATAGGCATTTGTGGGCATTTATAGGCATTTAGGCACAAAAGCCGAAATAGGCATTTATAGGAACTATTAAAACACTATACAAGCCCTTCTTAACCTTTAATTCATGCTCATATATCAAAGTGGGGCGATAGGAGCGCAAGGAACAAAAAAGGCATTTGCCTAAAATCCGGTCTCTACCAGGGATGAGGTACCCACCATGGTGGCGTAGCAGCTTTGATGTTGCGCTGCTAAGCCCGAGGTCGCGGGTTCGAATCCAGGTCGCGGCGGCCACATTTCGATGGGGCGAAATGCAAGAACACCCGTGTACCATGCATTGGGTGCAGGGTAAGGAACCTCAGGGGTCAAAACTAATATGGAGTCCCCCACTATCGGCGTGCCTGATAATCAGACCGTGGTTTTGGCACGTAAAACCGCTAAATTTAGAATAGCCTGATGAGGTACCCGAAACAACCATGCATGTAAAAAGAAGAAAAAAATGTGAACAGTCGCACAAATTACGCCCGCTACCGCAGTGGTGCGGTATAACGGCGACGCATTGCGAGTGTAACTTGTCAGGGCTGCGCGCAGAGGCGAAGGAAGACCGTTTCGCTTCCTCTTCTCCTGCGGCGGCCCCGCACAATGATCTCCGCGGAGGAGGAGGGGAAGAGTGCACCGCGATCGAGCGCTCTTTGCCGACCGGTGCGACAAGCGCGGAACATTCCAAGAAGATGACGTCTGCGGCGACTCGCGCGCGGCCTGAGCGACGTACGCGGCGCAATCCACGCGACATCGCGGCGCGACCTTGAGCAACGTCCGGCGTCGACGGTCGCTGCGCGCGCCGCACCACGCGACTGTAGCCGCCGGAATCGCCGTCCCATAGCGCGTGGGACGACGTCGCCGTCCTGCTAACGGGACAAAGAAAAATAAAAAAAAGTTATGCGAGCATTAGCACAACTGGAGTGGCAGGAAGATACTGCCTGTGCGAAAGCTTTTATAAGGACAACCTAATAAACGTTATTTCCGCCTCATGTGGCCCGAATAACTTCTTCGGCTTGTGCTAACATAAAAAAGAAAAAAAAACGAAATGTAGAAAAATGAGAAGGTAGGATTGTGTTGAAACCTATCGGGCTCTCTATAGAGTCCCTCGAACGAAACATAATATACCTAAATGATGTATTTCTCGGGAGAATATGTGGCATGCTTTAGTAATCAAACCTCTTAAACCGCGCTTATACTAATACGTGGCTGATAAAGCGGGTGCTCGAAGGCGTCGACTGAAATAAATAAGCGAAGAAATGAGTTACCTCGAATAAAACAAAATAATAGACAATTATAAATGCATACTGAAAGAAAGAATCAAATAAAGGAAAGCAATACGGTTGAAATTATTCATAGAATGCGCAAGAACGTTAGGTCATAAACTTTCTCAAATGAGACCATCCTACACTACTTCCCCAGTATGATGGTCGCCGAAAATGTCCTACTGCTTCTGGCGCACGCAAATTTGCGTGTTTCAGGACGCTGCGTTTGTCAAGACTTGACGGTGATCAAACACACCGAAAATAATGAGCGCATTGTGCAAGCCCTACAGAGTGGGCCTGCTAAACAGGGTCTTCGCACGAAGTGTGACCTACGAGCGCGCGCGCAAGCGCGCTCTGTGACGCAGTCTCCACTCCGGACGCTCGCATGCTGCCAGCCAGAGGAAAATGCCTCGTGCCACTGCGCAGTTTATCGGCGACCCGCGCAGAGGGGTTTCCGCGATGCGAGTCCGACCCCGGTTCCGTTTCCGACGACTTGGGCAATCTCGCTTCCGTTATCACATTCTACGTGAGCCAGAGGTGTTCGCGCTTTACACGCCAGCAGCGGTGCGCGCACCGCTTCTTCTTCGACGGAGATACGGCGTCCCCGATAACGTGCGCCGGCAGGAAGCCCCGTACTGCACGCCAGTGTCATCTTCCGAGCGACAAAGCGCCTGCATGTACCGCTAGCTCAGTTCCGGCGTTTGCAGCTGCGCAAACGTTGCATCAGAAAATCTGAGACCCCCATCTATAGCCGCCCGCCGAGGACGCGCAGCTTCCCATTGGGACTTCGGCAAGGACGGCACCATGTGGAGGGTATAATATACAGGGTGTTTCATTTTAGCTGCACCAATTTTTTTTAAATTGCCTGTGGCAGGTAGCACAATTATAATCCTTGATCTAAACTACTTGATGAGGCGGCCATTACTTCCACGAGAAATCAAAACGACTAATTAATAATTAACATAATTACGCTAACTAACTTTTCAATCAATTATTTTACGGCAGATCTTTCAATCTACGAATTATAGCCGCCGAGCCGAGTTCGCCATGCATTTCGTCGGACACTGAAAATTAATATCTCGAAACTGGTTCAGTCCTGAGAATTCGTTCCAAGTGGATACGCCTTGCGAACTCAGCGGCGTTAATTCGTAGATTGACAGATGCGCCGTAGAATAATTAACTAAAAGTTAATTAGCGTAAATATGTTAATTATTAATTAGTCGTTTTGATTTCTCGTGGAAGTAATGGCCGCCTCATCAAGTAGTTCAGGTCAATGATTAAAATTGTGCTATCTGCCACAGGCAATTTTTAAAAAATTTGGTGCAGCTAAAGTGAAACACACTGTATAATGGTGGCGGACAACAACCTTACAATTTGGGTTCGCACCCTATTTTAACCGGCTCAACATTATTCCTGCCACAGTATCGACATCCTGTGCAGAATCTAAGATAAAAAATATTGTGTGATCTGAGGCGTATGCTGCAAATTATCCTATATGCGGCACATCGTACCAGACGAAGGGATTCGTTAAGGCTCTTGTCACGAATTCAATGGACGCCGTATGGCGGAGAAAGCTGGCGCGTGTTGGTCCCTGGCATATACGAGATGGTATGAAAAAGGTGCGAGACTAACTCCGTTCTGAAAAAAAGTAATTTATTTATGCACATTTGAACACTCTCACCTTCAAAATATAGTCCCCTTGCACAGCAGCGCAGCGCTCTCAGTGTTCCTGCCAATTTTGCGATTATGTCCCGAAAGTCTCTTTCCGGGACGAGTCGAGAACCTTTCTGCGGTTCCAGCTCCAATTCAGCGATCGCATCAAAATGGCAGCCTTTGAGCTAGGTTTCTAATTTTGGGAAGAGGGCGAAATAAGCGGGAACGAAAGCTGACGAATGGCCCGCTTTTTACGTCAAGGATAACCACTAGAGACGAAACTTAAGTGTACGGGTACGACCCTGAGATGAAGGAGCAGTCGTCGCAGTGGAAAAGCCTTACGTCTCCACTACCTACAAAAAGAAAAAAAAAAAAGGGAAGGAAAAAAAAAAAAGAGGCTAAGCATGCCAGCAGCTCGATAAAGTGCACGCTCATCTTGTTTTTCGACATTCACGGTATTGTGCACCAGGAATTCGTCCCGAATGGCTATACTATGAACAGTGAGTTTTAATGTCAAGTTTTAGGGAGTATGAGGGAGGCCGTTTGGAGGAAACAGCCCGATCTGCGGCGCACGATGAGCTGGATGCTGCCCGACGACAATACGCCCTGTCACAGACCACTTCACACTTGTAAGCAAGTTTATCGCCGGAAAAACATGATTTCTACAGTACTCGTCAGGTTTGGATTCCGCTTATTTCACTCTCCTTCAAAAAAAAAAAAGAAGAAGAAGAAGAAGAAGAAGAAGAAGAAGAAGAAGAAGAAGAAGAAGAAGAAACACACAGCTCAAGAGTCGCCATTTTGGCACAATTATCTTAACTAAGCTCGACTAGCAGAAGGGCGCTCCACTCCCTCTGGAAAGAAGACGTCCAGAACATATTCGCAAAGCGGCAGGAACATTGGGAGCACTGTATTGCTGCGTAAGGGGACTATTTCAAAGGTGAGCGTGCCTGAGTACGCTTATAAATAAATTACCTCCTTCAAGACAGCCAGTCTCGAAACTCATTGAAACCACCATGTATAAAGTGGCCTAGGCAGATTTTCTTTTTTTTTTTTTCATCCTTGTTCTGGTGTTAGTGGTACGAGCTGAGTCAAATCTATTGCATCACTCCGAGCAAGAAAGTGACGTCCCCTTCCAGGGAAGCTTGACATAAGTCGAGATACAGTGATAAGACACAGAGGTTATGACGCATCGTGTGTGTGCTGCTAATCTTGGCCCACCACCCTCTACGCGGCGCATATCACCGTTATACTGCTTGCTCAATTTGCTCCTAGACCCTGAGAGAGAGTACGATTTGCTCTTTAGATAACGATCGTGTGAATGCATTCGATTGCCTCGTCTGTATGTAACATCTGGAGAGATAATTTGTCACTTGACTCCTTAACAGTGTTATCAAGTATGTCATTTTCGCTCTTGGAACTTATGTGTGTTGCGTGTACTCTTCTGTCTTTGTTTATTTCAAGCCATTGCATTTGGTCCGGGTAATGTTGTATTGGACGAGAACGACCACCGGACCAGGCACGTCAACTTTAAAAAGAAAAGGGATGTAACGTACATTATGATTGGTTGACCGACAGCACACCGGACACAGCCTGTTGGTGACATAACTGTTTTGTCTTCTGCATCGTGATTCTTTTTTTAAGGAGCTGATCTCACGGTCGCGTGGTCCTTATGTGTATATGAAGAGACTTGTGTGGACCCCTTCACTCATGTGTAATGAGCGACCATCCTACAGTTACTGACTGTAATTTTGGTGCTTGTGCATGACCAGGCGTGGATCCAGGTTTCTTTCATAGCGGCGGTCCAATTTTGATATGGTGATTGATAATGATAATGATTATGATTATGATGATTAGTTTTTACGTGCTGGCGTGTTCTCTGTTTCAATAATCATTAAACATTTATTGTCTTTCCAGAGCAAAAGAACAGTAACAAATGAGAAGACGCACTTTATGAATTTGTTACGTGCCGTCCTCTGGCGCCTGCACGCACTAATTTGAACAGGCGGAGGGAGGCGGGGCATCCGGACATTCGGACATACAACTGCTGGTGCCCGTAGATGAGACAATCTTTGTGCGCTTGTGTTCGTGTGTGTCGTGTTTTTTTTTTTTTTTTTTGCAATTTCCTTCTTTCCTTTATTTATTTTTTTCCTTGAGTAACGAATTTGGTATTTCGGTATAACCGGCTCTGATGTAGCCTACCTTCCCACACTTCTACAGTTAAATTTAAATAAATCTGTTTTGTTGTTCTTGTGGTCGTCGTCGTTATTGTTGTTGATTAAACAATCAAATCTCCGAAAAATTGGCCACCGAATGGCCAGCTCATCCAAACCATTAAAAATAAATAGTAGTGGCTAAGGAATGCAGGCAAACAACAAAACCACCAAAATCAAAAAATGTCGCATAAAGCATCAATTGCGATAGCTAGTTTTGTTGTTAGCAGCTATATAAACTGGGACATGCAGCAGCACCAACAATGCGCAGAACTGGTGTCGACGGTCGTCGTCGTTATTGTTCGGAGGTTTTCGTCGAGCAGCGTGATTATTACGCATTTGGTGCCTAAGCTAAACGTCGCCTCCCCTCCCTCTCTCCCTCCCGCGGCCTTTCAAGTCGTTTGGTCTCAAATGTCATTGAATGCGATAGCAACACAGCAATGTCATACGAAGTAAGGTGATAGCAACAACACGCAGAACCGACGCCATAGCTCAAACCATTAAAAGTCCGACGAAGGCGCGTTTGCTATACGAGTCTAATAAGCGAGCACGGCGCAGAACGCGCGTTTGTTCTCCGCCGTGCGTTCACTCCCGTGAAAGACGCGCCCCTCGCGCCCTTTCAACATACATCGGCGCGCGGCGACGATTTCATCTCCAATTAAAATAAATAGTAGTGGCTAAGGAATGCAGGCAAACAACAAAACCACCAAAATAAAAAAAGCTGACATAAAGACAGCGGGAAAATAGGGAATCATTTAACTTAGGATTAGCCTCCTATACAATATACCGTACATATAGCCAGAGCGCGCTGTATCGGCGACATGCGAACGATCGACCAGCGGCAATATGCGTTACAAGAGCAGTCACTATCCGTACAGTCACGGCACGAAAACTGAGTTACTGAGCGCATTTGCGATCGATCGTCAAAGAGACTACAACAGGTCAGTATTTATCATAAAGTCACCGAGCATAGAGTTTGGACTCATTGTTCTTAAGACGAAATCATGGCTCACTTGAAAATTGGTCATTAAAGAATGTGGTATGCGCACGACGTCGGCAATACTGTGGTCTCTCTTTTCTTTTCATGTTGCTCCATTTGAAGCTTAACTTTTGCTGTCATTTGCGGTTCTCGCTCTCTCTAACTAAATGTGTGAGCAGGAAAGGTTGGCATTATGGGTGATACCCGCTACTCTTTGTCTCTTAGGCAAACACTACTTAACGAGGGTATAGGCTGGCTCAAACAAACGAGCAAACAATATTATTTTCATGTTGCGCCATCTGAAGCTTTCTTATTTGTTTTCTTCTATCCTCTTAATTAGTCGTGCAATGCTGTGCTTTCTTCACATATTTAATGTTTTTAAGTGATGCTTAATATGATAATTTAGTTTGATGTTCAGTGCGATGTTTTCCCATTTTTACCGTTCTTGATGTTTCCCGACTGCCCTTTTCTTCCTTGGAGATGAAATTAGAAAAAATTCATTTTACCTGATGCGTTTTTGAAACATGAAACGTTAATTTGAGTACACTCTCCTGCTCACAGCCTATAATAGGCAGGTAGAACCGTACAAATAAAATAAAAATACATGCCGTCTTATAGAGTCAGGGCGCTCAAGTCTATCTCGGAGCTACATAACGTGTGACTTCATGACCGTTGGTCTCGGTGTGCAATCTGCCGGCCATGTGATAAAACAGCACACAACCGGGAATGGACCTACATATGTGCCTTAAAATATCCAGGAACCTCGTTCCAGGTAATCCACATTCTGCGTAGCTGGCTGCCGGCGCTTACAGCACGTGCCGTAAAGAAAAAGCATCCTGGTTCCTTCTCTATAGGTGCATAGGAAATGGTGACGTTATCTGACACGTGTTATAAGTGCCGCCCTACCTTACTACGAAATCCCTTATCTGGCTTCCGCATCCTGTCCGACCTCCGGCCGCTTCTTCATCACGCCACTAGAACGGCTCGCTCCCTGTTAGGGCACCAACGACACAGTGTGTACAAAATTAACGCGTGTATGATGTCACCTTCTGGCAATGTTCCGCTCCTTTTTCGAATGCTTGATTCTGTTGTTTGGACCCGCTGCGGTAGCCCATGCAGGGGCTATGGCGTTGCGCTGCTGCACTCGAGGTCGGGGGTTCGATCCCGGCAGCGGCGGCCGCATTTCGAGGGGGGGCGAAATGCAAGGACGCTCGTGTACTCAGATTTAGGTGCACGTTAATGAACCCCACGTGATCGAAATTAATCCACTACGTCCTGCTTCACAATCGGATGGTCGCTCTGGCAAGTAAAACCCCGGAATCTAATTCTTCAATTTCTTGCCCCGCTCTCACTCGGGAAACCAGCAGCGAAACCAGCAGCGAAAGTCCAGCTGAACAAATGCTATCGCCTTAGAAAGAAAAACAGGAAAAAAAAGCTATTGAAACTTCCGTGTCCATGCACATGTAGTCGTCTTTGGAATTTGCATTTGACTAACGGCGTGCATACAGGAAGACAATCCAGGTTCCTGAGCTCCCACGTTGACCGCAGGAATGTCCCTACACTTCTGACGCTCTCCGCGTATATGTTAACTGCTCTTTCTGGCAAATTCCACGATGGAACGAGGAAGCTTTAGATATCATAAACGAAGACGGCCACACCCAATCCCACGGTCCAAGAAGCCAGGGCCTCTGGCTGTAATGCCAAACAAAAGGCTGCGGCCGGCCGCGACCAACATAACACCGTAACCTCTCCTCCGCGTGTCTCCCACAGTCGCTGAAGTGAAGGCAGGGAATTCACAATCGTATACCTACCTACAACCCCTGCCTATACGTGCGGCAACGAGCGGTCACCCTGCAGCGGGCTTTGATGATAGCCCGCTGCAGGGCGGGAATTAAAGGTGCGGCCGTATAGAAAGGGAATGTAACGAGGAAAGGGAGGCTCGGAACGAAAGGATAGTAGTGAGCAGAGACGTGGTGTCTCTGAAAAACGGCGCGAACCGACTTAAGGAAAGGTGCAAGCGGGGAAAATAAGGACAAAGAAGCAGATATATACTACAGATGTCACAGAAAACGACGGTCAATGAAAAGGCCAAGCGCGGGAAAGTCTCGTGCACAGAGTGAAGGTGGCATCCGGTTAGGAATGTAACTGACCACCATATCTCAAAACATTCCTTTACTCGGCACTCCATCACGACTCGGGAAAGGGGACGGCAACGCCGCAGGAGCGGGCACGGTGGTTCAATAACACGCGACGGCGATTCTTGGGCGAAAATGTTTTGAAATTTTGTGAAATTGACGGGTGACGGAATAGGGAAGGGGGGGGGGGGGTATGCTACCCCCCCACCCCTTCCCGTTGCTTAATTACGCGGCTCAATATTTGCGACGTTTTAAAGCCCACTTATACGTACTTCCTTTTGTTCCGTATTTGATAAAAGTGTGTGCAAAAGAAATTCTAAACTCTACGTAAACAACAACGTTTCTTCTTTTTTATATATATAAGAAGGAAGCAGCAATCCTGGTGGTGAGTCCTAACTACAGTGGTGTGAACAATGATGATGATCATGAGTGAGCTCCCTTTTAAGACAAGATGGTGGCATGTGCCACCACACTTCAGTATACTGCTTAGGCTCATATGCAGCTTTATTGTCATTATATACATTTATTTTTTTTTCGCTCTTTGCTGTCTGTAACAAAATACGACTGATGTGCCATCTCTTGCACGCATGCGAAACTGTCTTAGGCCTGACTACAGCACGATGAACACGCAGAAGAAAGCTCTAAAGACGGCCCGCGCTAAGAAATGACGCAGCTGTGTGTATTTACTTTGCCATTGGTTAGATCGTGCAGCAGTGTCATCCCACTAAAGTGCACTGCTCCTATGCATTCTTGCTGAACACGTGACTGGATTTTACGCCTAATACCACTCCTCCACTCGAAAGAGAAGTGTCCTCCAATGTAGGTCATTCTATAAAGAATTCCACAGCTACCTTATACATGTGTCATACAGCTGGTTTCAAAGGCCGCCGAGTGAATAGTTTATCGAGTCAACGGAGCACCCTACAACTCTATCGAAACCCCGATGACCTTTGAGTAACGGAAGCGGAAACATCGCGAACGGGCCCTCTTGCTCACAGTGTGCTCGTACTCACGTTTAGAAAGAAAAATGTGAACCAAAGTGCTCTAAAAATGTATAAACAATGTATAAACAATGTATCAAGACTTTTAAACAAAAATGAAATATATATATATTTTTTCTTGCTTTTGAGTGGATTTAATGTTATTGCACTTTTGGTGACATGAAAACGAATGATGATGATGATGCTTTAATGACATCCCCTTTGAAACAGGGCGGTGACAAATAGCCACGAAGCATGCTTGATTTAATCAGGTATATTATACATGTTTTCATCTAGCATTTTTGTATACATTTTATTAATCGACTGTTTTTTTTTTCTCAATATCTACCGTGTACCGCTACCTATCACTGTAAGAAATCAAATCAGGTCGTATCAATCTCTTTCCTGATTTTTTTTTCACCAATACTCTAAGCGTATCTTGCTTATCTCGACTGCTGACCGCTTGATGTCCACTTCCGTCCACTTTAAACCCAAGCGCTTCTGGAAGATGTACGTTACCTACTGTTCTCACTGGGTGAATCCCTTCACATTCCATTAGGATGTGCTGAGGGGTCTCCGGATCTTTGCTACAGCATACACATGCCTCATCTAGTTCCGAATATTTGCTCCGGTATGTTTTGGTCTTTAGGCAACCGGCTCGAGCTTCAAATAGCAAGGCACTGCCTTTTGTGTTATCGTACAGATTTTCCCTTTTAATTTCTTTCTTCTCATTCTTGTAAATCTTCATGGTTCTATTTGTTTCCATTCTTTGCATCAAATTCACTGTCTCTATTTCTCTCACTTTCTTTCTGATGACTCCTGGTTGTCTATTTTCAGTTTGAATTATCCTGTAATTGGTTGCCAACTTTCTTGACCTCTTTCTGTGTCCACTCATCCATAAATTCTGTGTCCACGCTTTTCAGGTACAGGTGATACTTGTGCACTTTAGCCGCCCATTTATTTTCATCCATGTTGCTGAGCCTTTCTTCAAAACTAATTTTGCTCTGTGCTTATCTGACTTCACAAGAGGCCCAACCCATGTCACCTTGCACTGCCTCATTTGTGGTTTCACCGTGGGCTCCCAAAGCCAACCGGCCTAGTGATCGTTGGTTAACTTCCAAACCCGACAAGATATTAGATTTTAAGCATAGAATGGTATTTTTGAACGTTAGCGCTGGCACCATTACTCCTTTCCAGATTCCACGCACCACCTGATGCTTATTGTGGCCAACAGTGCTCTGTGTTTCATTATTGCTGCATTTCGCTTCCCCTTTATTTTCAGATTATCTTGGTGGGTACTTGAGTAAGTATTTCCTTCGTTTATGTATACGCCGAGGTACTTATACTACTTGACTTTATGGGTATGACTTGCTGTTGAACTGACAGCACGTAATTACTCGCCTTTTCATTAAAGATCATAATTCCTGATTTCTCTGTGCTAAACTTAAAACCTAGATTTGTCACTGCGTTGCCACAGATATTCGCAAGTGTCTGTAAATCTCTTGTATTGTCCGCTAGTAGCTATATGTCGTCCGCATACATCGGCCCAGGGACCTTCTGTTGCAGGATAAATCAAACCCTAATTCACTGTTTTCCAGTCATCTTTCTATGCCCTTAACATAAAATAAAGATCCGCAGTGCCCCACAATTTTTGCGAGAAACGCCTGAACCACTCAACGACCTTTCAAAAGTGCCGTGTAGCAGCGCCCCAACTCCTTTCAGTCGATAGAGTTGTGGCGTTCGAAGGCCGTCGACTGAAAGGCCTTACAAGTGTGCCGGTGTGACACTGGTATTAATTATTCACAAGAAATGCGGAAAAATACATATCAAGAGACGATGGAGTCAGGCGAGGAGACACAATCTGTCCAATACTATTCACTACATGTCTAGAAGTATCCAAGCTGCTAGATAAGGAAGGATTGGGTGTGAGGATCAACCGGGAAAATCTCGGCAACCCGCGGTTTTCTTATGACATTGTCCTGTTCAGCAACACAGGAGATGAATCGCAACTTATCACTGAGGGCTTTAGCCGAATAAGTGTAAGAGAGTAGGGTTCAAGATTAATATATGGAAGACAAAGGTAATGTTCAATAGCCGGGCAACAGAAGCAGAATTCGGGACTGCATCTGCACTAGCTCGTTTATGCCAATTACTCATAGGGGACCCTGATCATGAGAAGGAAATTGACAGAATAAAAATGGGTTGGAGCGCATAGGGCAAGCATTATGAAGCTATGACGGGCAGCTTACCGCTATCTTTAAATAGAAAAGTGCACAATAATTGCGATTTTATGTTGATAACACATGGAGCAGAAACTCGGAGGTTGACAAAGAAGCTTGAGAAGAATTTACGGACAACGCGGGCAGTGTAACGAAAAATGTCAGGCGTAACGTTACGAGGCAGAAAGTCAGCGGTGTCGATTGGAAAGCGAACGAGGCTAGCAGATGCTCTACAGTAGAGATTAAGAGGGGAAAATGGAGCTAGAAAGGTAACGTAATGCGTGGATCATATAACCGATGGTCTATTAAAGTTACGTAATTGATGGGTGCCCAGACAAGGGAAGCGCAGTCGAGGATTTCAGAGAACTAGGCGGTGCCATGAAATTAGAAAATTTGCAGGCAGAATATGGGTGTCAGCTGGCGTAAGACATGGGTAATTGAAGATCGCTAGGGTCTGCGGTACACACAAATAGGCTGATGATGATGAGGACGATGGTGATGATGAGGACGACGACGACGATGATGATGCATAGTAAGCTATCAAGCTATCAGGTGATTAAGATGCTCGATTAGAACTGTGTTGTCAAAGGGCGTTTTCCTGTGATTACATTATTTGCTCTATTCTGCCTTACAATTCGTGATTGTACTGAGCGCATATAGTCCCTCCGTTTTGTACATAACTCTTTATAGTTAAAGTAGACGCTATATGTGCGCTGTAAATATATGGCTTTAGCAACGTCGAGCGAATAATCAGCGATAATCTGCATGTATTCCGGAGGAAAGTCGATCAGCTGCAATTTGTATTTCGTGCCTTCACGAATGCATGAACAATGTAATGCAGGAGAAAGCGTTGTTTACGGTTAATTGATTTAAGCTTCACGATAATATGTCAACACAGCATATTTGCAATTAAAGTTAGCCAAAAATGTTTGATTAGTGGAACCACGTTAGCATGGAAATCGCTTTATTATTGGCCCTACAACAAAGAATTCTCTTCGTCGAATCACTTGCACCAGATGGAAAAAGGCTCCAACTGTAGCCAACTCTGATTCGCCCACCTTTACACAGTCTAGCTTCATTTGGTTTATTTCAAGTCTGGTGCACCTTCGTATCCTGACACTGTCCTCTTGGGCGAAGTGTCACTGTGTGTCATTTCCGCGCCGTTACCTTGGGTGGGGAGCACACAAAAAACTATTCGATCGGTAGGACGATAAGTCGGGAAGAATGGCTGTTCCGACATTTAGATTCTGTTAAGAACTTGCTGGATCCAGTTGGTACAACTGAGTCATAGCTAAGCTGGACCTGACGGCACATACGGGCATGTGCTTCCCGCTTAATCGCACAGGTGCTGCTATAATCCGCTCGCACATAAATGAGCGAAGTACTGCACCTGCATGTGTTCTGCAGGAGTAAACAGAAGCTCACTGGAAGCTGGAGCTTAAAGTAATCAAGAGTAGTTGAACAAAAGAAATGTCGCTCAAGCCAGCGTTTCCACGTAAAGAACTTGTCTGCCCTGACGAAGACAAGTCCGCTTGTCGAAATGTTGGCTACAGCGTCATTCCTTGTTCAACCACTGTTGGTCGCTGCCGGACTGAATGTTTCACCTTCCCCATACGGCAGTTTGCATTTCCACATGCTACGTATAGTACGGCAGGCCTAAAGCTGTAATCAACGGTCGGCACTGTTGCGTGCACTGGCGCCCGCACCGGTTGCCTTCTTCTGCAAGGTTTCCCTCCCTCTTAACAAACAGGTAGTAAGAAGGAGAGGGAGAGAGTACACATCAAGAGAAGAAGGCGATGCAAAACAGAAAGGGGTTCAGTGTGGCGTTCTTCGCATTTTTCTTGACGTGCTGCCTCGCTCCGCCGAATACGGCGAGTGCGGGCGCAAGCAAAGCAAGGCGACAGTAAGAGAATGGGCGTCCATGGCAGGGAGGCTGTGCACCTTACGTAACTGCCACAGCGCTGACAAAGGCCTTCACGGTGGTGGCGCGCGGCCCGCGTGACTTGACGAGCGTCGCTCGGCCGGCCGGCCGGCCATGACGCGCAAGTGGCGTGGGTCGGTAGAGCTACGGCGCGCCATTAATCACGCGGCGTCTCTCGACCCGTCCACGCAACGTCGCGCAGCACAAAAGGGGTTGCGCGTTCGCGCGCGCTATCCCCCCTTCTTCCTCGCTCTCCCGAAGTCGACGTCAAAGGGAAGCTTTTCCTCAAACCTGAAAAGGGGAGGTCCCCGTCACTCTGCGAGCCAGCCCCAACCGTCAAAAGCTTGACACGCATCGCTCCGCGCACCTTTGCATCCAAAGAGATTGTTTTGCTTCCCTTTTCCTTTTTTTTCCTTTTTTCATGGCGCGCTTCTCTTTTCTCTTCGCACGAAGCCTTTTCCCTTTCCTCCTTTCGGTCCCATTTTCCGCGCCCGCTTTCACTTTTGATTACCCGGAACCAACCCACTCGCGCCGTACCTCCGTGGCCGCAACTTCACAGGCGCGCTTCCTTCAACACGTGCGGCGAGCGGCAGTATAGGGAAAGCGCGCGGCCGCGCCGGACCAGGAGAATTCAACGGACGAAGCCTTTTCCTTTCTACCTGCCGTCATCCCTCCCCCCTTTGGCCCTTTCTTTTTTCATTTCCCTCCCGAAAATAAACTATATCCGGAAGGTCCTTCTCGTGGCTTCGAAAATAGGGAGGAAAGAGGAAGAAAGAGGCGAACTGCTTTACATAAGGCGCTTCTCGCGTGGGCTTGGCTTTGATGTGGACAAGGAGGGCAGGCAGAAATGAAAGAGAAATAAGAAAAGGGGTTTTCCGCTCTGTGTTCCCGCGATGGGCGCCAAAAACGAAGCACGAGTTCGTTGGCCTCGTAACGACGAAAAGGTGTGGACAGTCATCAAAGCTGTGGTGTGTTTCTTTTTTATTCTTATCTTATTTTTCTAGTGTCGCGAACCGCGAGCATGTTTCCGGCTAGCGATGCAGTAAAGATCGCAGCAACATTTCAAATGCAGTTGTCGCCATGGTATCCGGTATATGCTCGACGTCTCAAGCTTGGTTTCAGACTTCGAGCAGACTTTCATCTTACAGCTGCACATAAGATCTACAGGAAGAGCTACAGGAAGGTAATCTAACTCTTAGTAAGAGGCCTATCAGTGCTTCCGTACTGCCAGCGATAGAGGGTAAATCTTCATTGTTTGTAGCTTCTTTGCCCAAGGTGTGATTTCATAAACGAATCTCCTAAGGCACTGCCTCATAAACTGTGCCACGGGCCATGTCTGCCAACCGTGCTCATAAAGCATCGTGCTGCGCTATCCTTTGCTTCCTGCTGTTTTCCGTGGTTCGGTGAGGTTTCCGACATGTCTGCCTTTTCTCCACATAGATCTCACGTGTCATAAATGCACTCCAAGTTTAATTTTTTTGCGTTTTCTCAGAGCCATTTTGCTAACACTTAATCAGTTGCGCTGGAAAAACCAGGGATACATCGCACCAGAAGTGACAGGTTTTGACGACCAAATCAGCGTTTCTGCGGCAGCAAAGTTTCTAAGAAAAAGGCGTAGTTTCGGCATCATAGCTTTCACTGCAACTCAATGTGGTGCTACAAACTGTGCTGAGACTTCGTCAGTGTCCTTCTGCGCATACCCGTAGAAATAGAAACAGAAGTTTGTGGCCGTATTCATAGTACTAGAAATGCATACCCTCTTTCCAAGCCTGTTCAAAAACGTAGATAGTAGCGTGATAAAAAAAATGTGGGCGAAGAACGAAATGGGTGCTACCAGAACTGAAGACAAAAAAAATGGATAACAGCGGTACTCGTCGCACGTGTTTTCTTTTTTTTTTTTTTCATCCACCTTTATAAGCGTATTCTCGTCTACTGGATCAGAATGAAACAAGTAGAAGAAAACAACGTCCTTTTGCCTGAAACTCCCGAAGTGGCTTCAACAAGAGCAATAATCTGAGATCTTAATCCCCTCTAAAGATAGCTTGTCTGCAGTGATTTTATTACGAACTCGATAGTGCTTACAGGGACAGTAACAAAACGCATGAAATGGACTTCGAGTTGCAGCATCCACCAAAGATCCTATCTTCATGCCTTCGGCGAAAGAAAATGTATATTAGCTAAGAGAACGAAGGCGACACATTCCCTTTCTTTCTTTCTTTCTTTCTTTCTTTCTTTCTTTCTTTTCTTTCTTTTTCTTTTTAATTTCGTGCCCATACTATTGCGACGTGAGCATTTTCACGGCATTTTCGCGAGCTTTGGTCATTTTCGCGCAGGATAAAGCTATACCGAACTCGCAAGGTTCAGCCTTGCTGTCCTGGAGGACGCAGTGTAATTCTCCTTTCTTGGTGATGAACTCTTAGTTCCGAACAGACGCTGTCGAAACCCGTGATTTCCCAGTGGTACTCGAGCATAAATTTGAATATCTGAATTTCACGCGGTGGTAAGGGCACGAAATTCAGGAAGAGAAACCTGACCTGCATTTTCTTCGCCAATTACAACAATCACTTTTCAAAGAATACTAGGAGCACTGTTATTATTGTACACTTAATTGTACTAGAACAGTTACTCCATGTTTCTCTTTTGTCCCCGTGTATCGATCGGCTCTGTTCCCACGCACGCACTGTGAGCGACCACCCTCATCTGTGGAACTTCTTTTCTTGCTAGAGATACGCGGAGGGGCTTCGACAAAGGAGAGCTCTGCCATGATTGACAGTGTCATCCACGAAGTCCATTCACGCAGTGTTCGACTTTCATCACGATCCGCGCATGACGTACATGTCCGGTGTCATAGCTATTCGAAAAAAAGAAAGAAAAGAAACGATATTGATGCCGAGGTGAAAGAAATCGCGAAAAGTGAAAGCAACGTAGACACCAACCACTGGCGCCACCCCCCCGTACCCTGGACTACACAGGTGTGGGCCCCTCCTCAACATTAGGGACGGCCGTCAGATATCGCCGCAGTGGTCGCACGTGGGCTTTCACACCGACCTCAGCTTCTTCTTTTTTTCTCTCTCTCTATCCAATCAAAATGCTAGCCACGCGGTTGCACGGACAATCTATTACATCATAAGCAGCTGCCGACACGAGCATCAGCGATGCTTCTTGCGAAGAGTGCATGCAAAGGAGGTTGGCCACACGAAAAAGGAACAAGCCAACAAAAAGCGAAGCAAAGGCGCGAAATATAAAGAAAAAGACGAGACCAGCGGATGTGCGCGACGGCGGAACGAAGCACTGTCTTTTCTCTCTCGTCTCTCAAAAGCTACGAAAGACCGCACACGGCTCGGGCCTTCGCAATCGGTGTGCCATGCGCTCCGCTCGCAACCGCTGGCAGAGAGATGATGCGCGCTGGCGAGCTGGCTAAGCTGACAACCGTCCAGACGCTTCTTTTCCTCGCTTTCTCTCTCTCTGCCCCCACCCTCGCCCTCTCTCTAGGCAAGACAGATTGGGCTTTTCTGCAGTGGGCGACGCTTCGACCGGCGACACAAGCGAAGATTGTCTGGGGGGCTTGCCTGCGCGCGTTCTAAAGCTGCATGTCGCTTCTTGTTCGCATTTTCCAATCTCTAGGCAGATAAGTGACACATCCTCTACGATACATCGACGTAGGTTTGAATTAAGCATCTGCATTTCTGCTAGATACGCTGGAAAACTTACTTACTTTACTTTCACTGTTCAGTCATAACTCTCAAGTTTTACCTTCTTTAACCAGCAATTTTCGCAAAAGTATGAACAATATGACACGGATGCATGACCTTTTTTTATATCTGTAGATGAGGCAGCAGGATACTCTCGTGGTCTGGTTTTCAGTATGTGCCTTAAATAAACGAAATCTGGGGTTTTAGCTGCCAGAACGACGGTCTGATTATGAGGCATGCCGTATAATGGGGTCCCCGTAATAATTTTGACCATCGGTGTTTCTTTAACGTTAGCCTATGCGGTTGATATACTTCTGCGTTGCCTGGATGATCAAGATTTCGTCGTACTGAACTACATACGAGTTGCACGTGGAAGTTCTACTTAGCCTACATGACGCTCTACTAATCACCTCGTGTCTTCTCTCTCTTTCTTTCTTTCACTCCCCTCTCACCCCTCCCACGTGTAGGGTAGCAAACTGGACGAAGTCTGGTTAACCTCCCTGCCTTTCCTTCCTCATCCCTTCTCTCTCTACTAATCCCAATGACGTGGCGCCGAAGAAGTCACACAAACATAGTCAAGCAAACGCGCAACATATGTACACTACGTAGTGAATAGAGTAAGCCTGCCCCAAGCGACCTACACGAGTAAAATAAGCGTCAGGGATCGTTACCAAACATGTCTCAATCGGCGCGCGGCTTACATGGTCTGCATTCCATGTTCATGCACTCAAGAGACAAGTAGCGCACTGCTAGAGATGTACCGTTATTCTTTCTTTAGTATATTGCCGTACGGCAATTAAGCTATTGCTGATCATCTGCTACATGGCGCTAATATTGTTAACGAACTATACACTATACACACGCGAACACTGCTACATTTCATCGGCGCTTAACATAGTAATTGTCACTGGAGATGGAGAACGCGCAAAGTCATCGTTGCGTCAGTCCGTCCTCATCTAGTTGTTATGCGCTCCACGGCGAAGACTCCGCGGCCCGTCAGACTTGCAACAGCCGCGTCAGAGACAAGCGCGCTCTGCTCACGGGGAAAGGCCCCTCACGGTTGTGAAAGGGGTCTTCGCGGCCCAACCTGACGAAGCTGACAAGACCCCTCGCGTTTTATATGTCGACGGCAGCGAACCAACCGCCACCAGCGGCTGACTGTTTGTTCATGCAGGGAACGCGCAGACGCGCTCATCTTCCGAGGCGAAGGACGAGCGCTGTGCGGTGCTCGCTCCATTACGGCTCGAGATGCGCTGCGTAGCTTATCCGCGAAAGGTATATGACTAAGCCGGGAGTGGTAGACGACGGCGCTATATACCTTGATGTTTAATGGCACAATGCGAGAAACCCAGAAGAAAAGTCCCATGTTTTGCCAACACGGGCATAATACGCCTTAGCACACAGGCGGTCCTTCGTACGCATCCAATTCCCTCCCGCGCAGGTGCTTGACAGGGCGGCAAGGGCACATCGCCACTTCATCTCGACGCCGGCACCTTGCCACATTGTACCGCTATATGCGGCTTGAAACTACCCACGCGGAAATTCGGCCTTGGAACCAAATTACTGTTTTGAATACTAATGCGTCGTTTGAGCCTCCCAAGCGGAGTGCGTCAAAGAGCAGCTGCCTTTATTTCATAGTTGCGTACACAAGTATCATGTTGTGCGTGAGTTCCGTTGTTCGTTGAAGCTGGCAGCGGAAGTGGTGATGGTAATGAACACGATGGTAATGAACACGATGCAGGCAGGGTAATTAATTTAGAGAGGGCTGTCTATACAACCATTCTACAGTCTACTCCTTTGCCGTTTTAGACTTGCGCGACAACCCAAAGATACATGACCCAAGGTCACTAACAAGCTTGTTTTATTTGTTATGTTTCTGCCAATCTACTTGAAAACGGGTTGTTTTCAGTAAGTTTGTGCGCAATAGCCGACAGAAAGTGTAAGGCCGTGAATGTATACGCTGTCTATGAACCTACATATTAAAACATTTATGGCCTGCCTGTGAACTGTTAAAATACATATTTCTGAGGATGTAAGTAAACGAGCTTAATGAAGCCTGCAGCGTACGAAAATTCGAAGATTAATCTCTGCGAAGGTGAACGAATTTCTATATTCAGGAACGCAATCGTAGGGGTGGTCCTAGAGGAACCGCCGGAGTAACTCAATGCCGAATTCAACAACGGTGTTCGAAGATCGCATTACCATAAACTTGTACTCACTCAGAGAAAGAGAAAAGTGGCAAAGTGCGCAGCTTTGCTATCCGAGAACGATACCGCTTATATAAGCTTCGTTCCGCATATTTTCGTCCTTTCAATGCTATTAACATATTCTTCCTTCTGCACGGGCCAAGCGATAAAAAAATATCAGAAAGGAGGGGATCAATAACAAGGCTCCTGCGTGAAGTATGCATAGGGACAATATATAAGAGTCCTGTTTATCAAACTTCGTATCGAACTTCTTACGCCTCACGGCAGCACAGCTCCCTCTTCGAACCCCACCACATTCCTTGATGTTTTGTGTTCTTTAAAGTATAATGCCCTGTACCTGGCCAGCTCTTCACTTTCTCGATATACATTGGCACACCACAGTGCGATGGACCCTAGAGGCCCAGACTTTGTCCGCTGGAAAAACCGCAACAATGGTTCCGGACCACACGCGTAGAACCTGGGGCTCACCGAGTGCGCGCGCGAAAGCCGCCGTGTTGAGAGCGACGATAAAAGGAGAGTGAGAAATAAGAAAAAAAAAGAAGCGTATAGGAAGAATAGAGACCCGAAAGAACGGAGAAGAGACCGCGCCATCTCAGCTGTGTTTTCGCGCGTCAGTGGATTTATGAGAGGGCCCGTATGAAATATTCATGGACGCGGCGCCGCACATTCTGCGGTCGCGGACGCCGCGTGCGAGGCTTAGGCGCACAATGTGCGCGCGCTTGCGACCAACTCACTTGATGCCGCTGCTTAGGCCGTGGACGCTGCTTCTTTGCGCAAGTCTCTTTTTCTCGCAAAGGAAAAAAAAATATGCGTAAAAGACGAGACCGTTCCGGAGTGCAGCCGTTTTTCCTGGAGATTTCGGACCAACCGAGCTCGCATATGCATGTTTAAGCATTTCGACAGAGTGCCCAGACAGCTCCTTCAGGCGTGTGGGAAAGAAGAAAAAGAAACGACAACATAGATCCCACCACTTAACCATCCAGGTGACCGCTGACGCCTTACGACCTCTATTAAAGGGAGTCTTTCGGTGTTATATAGTGGGAATGGTTCGAGGTATACACGCAGATGTGTGTCTTGAACCAAGTGCGAAACGACGCTCCGTGCGAGACAGCGCTGCGCGCGTTAGCCTCGACTTTCAGTAAAAAGTGGTGATAGATGAGCTAAGAGGAGTACACAAACTACAAGTACTCAACTTGGCGAGACGTCAAAGAATCTTAGCGAAACGCCGTGAGTGCGAGATCTCTGGTCGGACTCCACTGCAGGGCTTTCGTAGTATACGCTTGGCGCTCCGAGCCTCAGGAGAGTGAAAACTGCCATCTCTCTCCGTATCGTGGGTTTTAAAGCAGCCAAAGTTATTCAGAAGATTCAGCACGCTTCCTGACGACAAGTCTGAATACGCGCGAATTGGGGCTTCGAAACACCTGACGAATACATGTATACTAATGGTCGAAAATGAAACACGAATGTGCGTATTGGCACGATTTCCCGTCTTGCTGCAGGCTTCATTCATGGCATCCCGAGCGTCGCGTTCAACCAAAATTGTGTTTATTGCACATGGACATTACAAACTAGGCTCATCTGTCAAGGGCTGTCAAAGGCTCAGAAACAGTGCAGCTTTAAACGCAAAGTCTTAGGACGTCCTACCTCTGCTCATTCGCCCTGCCCTGTGTGTTTAGTAATGTTTGGTTCTGACGCGTTGAACTAAATAAATCAATTCGTTCTAAAACCGCGCTCAGCTTGCAATGAACGTATGGAGAGAAACGTGAACGCTATATATATTGCCACTGCGGCGCCGGTGATGTACTACACTGACGTCTAACCGCATGTTGAAAGTACATTAATACAGGACTCCGCGGGTCGAAACATGAACCACGTCAGATGCTAACACGGGAGAGCACATAAACCCGGAACCACGTACATGTGTTCTATTTCTCTTTTCTGTTCTCTCTCTCTCTCTATCTCTCTTTTTCTATAAGCTGTTCGGGCTTCGCTACAAGTCGATAGTGCCCGGCAGAGGGAAAATGTACATGAGTCGTTATGCACGTCGAAAGTGCAATAAAGAAGAAAAAAAAGGAAACGTTTATGCTTGCAGCGGTTACATTAGAACCTATAACCAATGGAGGACAACAATAAAGGACGTCGCAGGAAATAAAAATAGGAGAAAGAAAGTTCGGGCCAGTACGGCGTACGAGGACGCGCACCTGGGCACAGCCGACCAAAAAGGGGGTCGGGATCGACTGACCTCTGTCTCGGCCCAACCCACAACCGGAGGGGAAGGTCACAGCCGGGACCCACGGCAAACCGGGCGACTCAGGTGGACGCAAGAAGAAAACCTGTCCGACACTGTCCCCGCAGTGAGCTTGAAAGAGAGAGTGGACCGGTCGTTGTCGTCGGGGAAGATAACTGAAAAGAAAAAGAAACTAAATGTAACTAGACCAGACCAAAGAAATAGAGAGAGGTAACACTGGCTTTGGCCACGTGTCCGAAACCAGAAACATTATCGGGGCCGGAATGTCTTGTACATCAGCGTCTGTTCCTCTTTCTCTTTTCGTGGTCACAATGCTAAAAGCCCAGTGAAGGCCACCTTTTGAAGAACACTATGCACATGTAAGCACACCTTTACAACTCTTGCATGTTCCTTTTCTATTTCCACGGCCATCTCGAGTTCTGTCTGCGCGACGTAAAAGTAGGAAGAAGAACAGAATAGCCCCAGATGACACAGTTATAAAGCTTCAGCCACGCTATCCTTGCCTCTTTCATTGGCCACAATACAACCGTCAACAATGCACTTAATCCTCTGTCGTCCTCGCAAGCACGCATGTCCGTGCTTCTACGGGACAGCTGCTGTGTTTCAGCTGCACAAGATTAAATGACGTAATTAAGGGCCCCAATTCACAAAGTTCTCATTTCTTCATTGACAAACTTCGCTGAAAGCCGAATCAAAACCGTTATTTCGCACAACTTCTGGCATGCGTAACCTTCAATGTAATCCAGCCACGCTTCGAACATATAAGCATGGGTCGCTTCAAAGGCAGCGAGGACTACAACCAATGTTTGAGCTGCGCACCTTCTGACGACGGTGCGCAGGAGTAACCGCCACTCGTTCTCCCACACTCAATCACGGTCACCGGTCACGAGATGAACGGGTCTGCGCGCACTCACGCGCGCGGCAGCGCGTTGTGTACACATATGCTCCGGAATTTCGGGTGACCACTGCACGTCGAGAAGAGGCGCCAAGAGGCGAGTATACCCGAACAGCCGATGATGGGGAGGTCAATTGGCAGATCCATTCTGCCGCTGGTACGGAGGTACACTTGCCTCCTCATCTGGACTCGGCGGCACGGCGGGACACTGCCTGGCGCAGACAGCTACGAGGCGCTGCTACGGTTTACTGTGCAAACGTCGCGCATACTCGCTCTCTATTTCCCCTCACCCCGCGGCCGAGCGATGGCCTGTGTGCACAGCACGTAGCAGCCGTGAAGAGCTACGGCAGCCGAAGAAGCCATCGCAGCCATACAAGTGCCCCGGGGACCAACTCCTCATCGAGACGTTGCTAATCTGGCCCTTCAGAGTGCGCGCCCGGTGTTCGCATTCAGAGTTGCGCCGAGTGGCCGCGTTCTACTCGAGCTCTAAGGAACTCGTAAAGAGGCACCCCGCGGAGGACTCCTCCAAGTACGCGCCAGGTTGCATAGCTTGCTCCTGGACTGGACGTCTCGCGATTGTTCCGGTTTTACATCAGGGATTGCAAGCAAGCTTTCACTACGTGCACTGCCACTGCGTCGTTAAAACGTAATATAAAGAAGAATGAATACACTAGCCGATGGAAGGGGACAGTGCCTGACATATGAGCGGTGAGGCAGTGATCCCAGAGACGCACGAATCAAAGGTACAGGAGGCACGGGACCTCAAATTTAGTTTTTTTCATTAAAGTTCCTCTCTCTCTCGTCCTCAGCCATGCATTTCGCACGAAGAGCATTGGAATAAACATGTTTTCTAGTCTATCTTGCGAAAGTAGTTAATTGTAAACGATGACAATGACAGTACGTCTTTGTCACTTGAGCGGAAGCCTCCGATCAGCCTAGATGCCATGGCGCTCGGCTCTTATCGGCAGTCGCCTTCTTCGGCCCTGCGGCTCCCTTCTGTCAGTCCCTGCTTCTGGACGGACGGCGTAGTCTCCTGAAAGCCAATGTTTGCCGCACCATCTTCCCCTGTCCTTAATCAAAGCCGCGCTACGCGCGGTTCCCGTGTGAAACACCGGCTGTCAAGCTCGAGAGAAAGGGCTCGCTTCCCGTCGATGTTTAATTAAGAGGAGCACATGCAGTCGGCTGCGATGCACTTATGCAGACAGCTGTACCTCCACTACTTATCTTACAAGATTTATTGTTTGTTATTTATTCATGCAGATGCAATTAGTTGCTAAGACTTCGTAGCATATCAGCGATACTTGTATTTTTATGGAATGATCTCACTTACCGCGTGAGACAGAAATTACGAGAAAAAAAAAGACAATATCGGAGACCTAGTAAATGTCTCCGCGGTGGTATGGCCAGACGTCTGGCGTGTGTAATTAAAGTGTGTTCCTAATGGATTCATGTACATCAGAGGTTATTAGTTACATACGATTGTTTCGGTGGAATATGAGATTAAACAGCACATTTAGTATATAAAATGGTGTCTGCTATGTCTCATCAACTCGGGTGCAGTGGTAAAAAGGCAATATGGAACGTGACTTACTGAAGCAGCAACTTAACGGGGTCGTTTAATAGCGTTACAGCACACCGACTGAATGATGCCGTCGCCTAGCTGCTCAGATGTGACAGAAGTGAACCTGAATCTGAACCTGAATCTTAACAGAATCAGATGTGACGACCGATGCCACGATTGACGTTGCCGGGGTTGACCTTGTAAGTGTGGCAGACGTGTGCTTCGCTTTTACAACAGGTTTCTGCGTTGACGTCGCTTTGGAATGTTTCACGCATGGCAATAGCTCTCCAACATCCAAATGCTGCTGAAAGATCAGAGGAGCACATTCGATGACGCACGTAGGAGGTCTGGGAAACTGAGGGAACTCAGCCTGTCGCCACGCAGACAACCGCTCTCACCTAATGAGCTCCGACACCCCCGTCTGTATCAATTCGCCTCCTTGCAGTTTCGACAGCCGGTCTAATACCTTCCCAGGAGTCGGACAATACGCGGCTTCGCTCACCTTCGCAACGCAACGACGAATCGCGGAGGCGCCTCACAACATCCTCGTCGCCGTTTTCCCTGCTTCTTTGTTTCTTTGAAGTCAGCGGGTAATCAGCGGGGGCTTACAAGCTGAAAAGAGCGCGTTGCACATTCCCCGACGTAGTATAGTGCACGGGAAACAGTACGGTTCGCAATCAGCGGCGGCGGCGGCGGCGTGTGCGTTGGCAATAGAGCGGCCGCGGCGGAAACGCCGCCTCACTTTCACGTTAATTCGCCAGTCCCGCGCACGCTAAAGGGCCTCTCATTCGGTTCCTCGTTGTTGTTGTTTTTTTATATTCTCGCTTTATTTCGCTCTTTATTGTGTGTTCTTTTTTTCCTTCCTTTCAGCGCAGTTAAGGCGTGCACGCACAGCGGATCTCAAACGGCGCCGGCCGCAACGATCAGCCGGCCACTCCGCCCACAACAAGCGCTCCAGGCGAAACCGCGCGCGCGTTCGCGTGCGGTGCGGGCAGGCCCGACCCCTTGACCCCCGGCCGCGATGACCCGCAGACGAGACGGCGCGACGCACCGGCGCGAGCAAGCCATCGACGCCTCTGCCCTGTCTCTCTCTAAGACAAAGGGCTCTTCGACGGCCCGAGACGCGTCGTGGCGCCTGCCGTTCCATCGCTGGGGGCTCAATTTTGTTTCCTCCTCTCTCGCACTAACACTCACCTTCTGCACATGCTTCGAGCATGTAACAACATGAAGCAGACGCACGCACGCGCACACCCAGGATGTCTCCCCTTCCGCGCGCGAACAGGTGAACCTGTCGGGCTTGTGTTACATGGGTACACACATCGGCGTAGAACACTCAGTCCGTGCAAAGCACAGGCCATAGATTTACCCTCCTTGTTTTCTTTTTCCTTCCTCCCCTTGTTCGAGCTCCGAAGCGATCCTTGCCTTTCCATAAGGCACCGCTCGACGATCGTACACACAGGCGGGGCTGGCACGAGTACTGGCTTCCTGGAAACGGTGCTCGTTCGCGTGTAAAGATGGCAAACGGGAGATGAGATAACGTGAGAGTTTTTCTTTCTACTTCACTTCATTCTCTCTTTTCTTCCAGCACTCTGGCGAGAAGAGCGCACGCGCCCCTTAGTCGGCACGCGCGTTCACCTTTCTTCGTGTTCCCGGTCTTGCGGTATCACGTATATTCATACGCGTTACGAGCTCCGGCGTGCTGCAGGTTAGGAATGCGCTCGTTACAGTGCACATACGCGTATACACCGAAGCACCTTCTGTGAAACACGCAGTGACTGAAAGCCGTATTAATGGCGTCCGCTCGTGCTTAACACGAAGCGTGTGGAGATGAGATGAGATGGAAGAAGACAGCGTATACGTAAACTCGAGCTTTGCTGTGTGTAGCGAGCACCACGAGGACCGAGGGAGGTGCACCGCGGGTGGGATTACTCGAAAAATGAAAGCCTTGCGGGGCGATAGCGCGGGAAATTCCCCGCGGCGAAAGTTCTGCGAACCCGCGATAGAGGAGCCGCGAGGGACGGCCGCTGAGTTGGTGCCCTTCTTCGAAGTTCGTTATAAGCATACTGCACGGATTGGAATACCTCGGCTTTGAATCGCCGCGTTCTGCAGTTACTCAGCCAGTGCGGTCGGCAACGTCAATCCCGTATGCACTCGGAAGGAAAGGTCAACGATGTGAGCAACCAGGAAAGCGGAAACTCCTACAGACGTGAGGAGCAATTTCGATGGTCTGTTCCAGGAAATTGTGGAGGCGTGTGAGGCAGTTTTCAGCCGCAGGCATTATACCTTATGCAATGCGATGCTATACTATAGCGATGGGCTAGACGAAGGTTTGTGCTGAGTAAAGCGAGGAACTGGGCTAGTTTGTGATAATTCATGTTGAACTGCGCTGAGTGAAACTAATCACCGGTAAGTAACACCGCACGTGATTAGTTTCACTTGGCGCAGTTCAGAATGAAAGGTCTGTGTATGAAAGGTCAATTATTTTACGGCACATCTTGCAATCTACGAATTATAGCCACCGAGTTCACTAGGCGTATCCACTTGGAAAGAATTCTCAGGACTGAACCAGTTTCGAGATATTAATTTTCAAGGTCTCCAACGAAATGCAGTGGTGCTCCAGTTACTTTTATGCTTCAATGCATAAAACAGGGTTTCCCTCGAAAAGTTAACTGGAACGTAATTATGTTAATTATTGAATTAGGCGTTTTGATTTCTCGTGGATGTAATGGCCGCCTCATCGAGTAGTTTAGATCAAGGATCATAATTGTGCCATCTGCCACAGGTAATATTTAAAAATTTGGTGCAGCTAAAGTGAAACACTGTACGTAATGTAAATACTGTTCATACCGTACATACTGTGTACATAAACTTGCATTTAGCGATTTCTTTTGCATGCAGGTGCTTCTATTAATAAAGTTTTTTCCGTCCGTCCATCCTACATACACCATTGTAATTTAAATATCGCGCTGCACGCTAGGGCGAGGGCATGCTCCTGTAGCGGCGCTGATATCGGCCACAGCCCGGAGCGTGTCAGATGACGACGAGAAAGAAGGTACCACCTAGCCAAAGGCCGGCACAGTTGGCACGCCCGGGCTCTCTCCGCCGGTCCTAATACATTTTGCCGTGGTCTCCTGCAAGGGCCACATCCACAACCACGAATAGTGTAGCAGCTTCTGCGAGAGAAGCGCCTGTTCTAGAAATAATTCCAGAAAGCCAGTATACACCACTACCTATGGCAAATCATCAATACTCTAAGTAAGCATGCATTAAAGAAAGAGGCCCAAGAAAGTAATCTTTTTTAAACGCTTTGGGAAATTACTGTTGAAGACATCATCTTTGTAATAGTACCATCCGCACTTCGTGTCGTCGTCTTCGCTGTGCAGAACGTTTTTTTGAATAAAACGTCAGCTGAGCCATTGCTTTGCAAGTGTTACTGGTATATATCGATTAGCTTGTTCTAGAATTCACCCCATTTCCCCATATAGATACAGAGCTGTATTAGGGCCATCCCTTGCGCTAACTGCCAAACAATCGGCCACAAAAAGGGACCGCAGCATCCACTGGCCCACCAGTTCCAGCCCTAGCCGCCTTTCAACTACCAGCAGCCGTCAGCGCCATCTTCGGATGTTCCCTGCGCTTTCTTGCTATGACGTGTAAGACTGGTTGGAGAACTACGACCCAGTTAGCTCCTTCAAGTGGTGGGATAACGCCCCAGAAGTACTTTGCGTTGTCTTTTACGTCACAGAAGTCGCCATAACGTGGTTCCTGAAGCACGAGTGGGATTGCCCGGATTGGCCTTCCTTCATGGAGCAACATTGATAAATTTGTGGAACTCCCGCTGACTTTTCGGAGGTTGCGGAGAAACTTTCTGAGCACGCCCAGGATTATTTGGAGTCACAGTCGTCGCACACTGAAGACATTATCGCACTTTGCCACCATGTCGACAGTACGATGTCAGAACTGATCGAGTGCTCTATCCTCGCAAGAACATCGGGTCTACAATTTTGAACGTCATTGCTCCGTAATATCGCACTACTGTAGTCTAAATAATCTTTATGTTCCAGCGTCTCGATACCCAGGTGTCCCTTCGTTTACAAACCGAAACGGTTGACAACCGCCTCAACAGTAGTGTCGAGCTCCGAGCTTTGATTGGAGCTTTCATTTTTGAAAAACTGTAAGCGCTCGACTCGATCCCTCCCGACAGCGCTCCTGTCCAGTATGCTACTATACCGGCCTACGTGGCATCATTAAAGAGGAATTGTCTCCTGTGACCAGCTTCCATCAGTCAGCTTGTCCTTGCCTACCACTGTTTCTTACACCCTGATTGCTGCCCAACTTTACCTCCTCCAGTCTCATTATCTGTGCCTGTTCCCTGCCAGCTTGGGCCCTGCTTTCGATCCCATCCCATCCGTCTGACTGGAAGACGTACACCACAAGGTTCGGTCCTCTCCCTGAATATTTTCAACGTTACCATGGCCAACCTTCCATCCACAAAATTGCCCACAGAATTCCCCACGTGCAACATACCATCTACGCCGACGACGTGAGAGACTGGATAAACCAGGCCCGATGGGGAAATTCTACACATGCTCCAAGACTGACACAGTTCAAGCCTACTTTTCGGCACAAGACCATGTGTGCGCGGTTTACAAATCCAAACTTGTTCTTGTCCACCGCAAACGCCACAAAAGTGCCCCTGCATCCAATTATTTCAGCTCTAGACTTCTCTAAACTCCAATTCCAAATGTGGACCGTCTACGTATTCTTGACATACACATCAAATCCAATGGCAAGGCCATTTACACAATCTATCTGCTCCATCATCAAGTTGTACAGATCATACGCGTGATCAAATGCATCCCCAACAAAAAAACGAACACGTCTCGCTTTGTCCAAGCAATCATCGTTAGTTGCATCCTCTATCATCTCCCGTTCCATAACCATGCATACACACACCAAACCCTCTTATATGGATGCCACTCTCTGAACAGCCATCAGGAGTGAGCTCGGACTGCCTAGTTAAGATTGTTTTAAGCACATTTAAGCACAGGACAATCCAGTGGACCCACACGCCTGCACTGCACGCTTACACCCGCACACTCCTGTCTTGGAGTACACAGACCAATCGACGAGCTCATCGAAGCCCATCGCAATAACCAAGTCCACCGTCTCAACTAGTCAACGCAAGGCCGGTTCATCTTCTCACGACTCGACCTATACGACCCATCTAGCCCACGAGCTCCACGGCCCCACTCCCCACACCTGCATGTGGCCCTATCCATGGATTTGGTTACTGCGATTGGCTTCTTTCTGTTCAGCGATTGCGTTGTGTAGTCCCAGGGGGAGGAGGATAGTACAGGTATGCAGGGACAGTAGAGTACCGTCCTAATGGCCGTGTGGAGAGCGGCGCCCGTCGGAGAGGTTTTGGTGCGTTCGAGATTATGATAGGGGAGATGATAAGTGCAGGACAAACGATGAAGTCTCGGACGAGTCGAAGGGTGTCATTCTCGAGAAGGTCGCGCTTTCTGTTGGTGAGGCATTTAATCATGTGTGTAAAATGGGTAATTTGTTGACGGAGTAGGTGGATTGTATGAGTGATCTTGGCATTGAATTGGATGTCTATCCCGAGGACGTGCACATGGTTAACCTTTGGGACAAGAAAGTCGAGGAACCTGACGTTGATGTCGGATACAGGTGCGCCCTTGTGACGTTTGCGGCGGACAAGAAATTCAGATTTGTTTGCCGCTCACGCCGAGAGGCGGGCCTGAACCGTGTCAGCAACGGTTAGGAGCTCGCCTTGAATTTCTTCGTCCGAGCCCTGATTGATCCAGAGTATCAAGTCGTCATCATATAGGGCGTGTTGCACTTGGGGAAGTTTGAGTAGCGGGGAAAGCTTGGTCATGGTCACGCTGACGAATTAGGGGAGAGGACAGATATTTGTGCTGTGCCTTTTCGGGTGAGACGGATGGGATTGGATCGAAGGTTGCCTATAGTCTAATGGTGGCTGTGCGGTCGGAGAGGAATGCGCGAACGTAATTATAAATGCGTGCGTCGTAGTAGCAGGATGCCAGGGTCTTAAGAATAAGGTCGTGGCACGTACTGTTAAAGCTCCCTTTACATCCAGCGCAAGGATGTCGCGTTTTAGCTGCGCTGGGATTGTCGGTCACTCCTATTTTTCCTTGGAGGCGCACATCGTTCGTGGAGAGGTGCGGCCGGTAGCTCAAGAGTGTGTCGAGGAAGGACTGTGTCTTAGAGATATGATTGGGAAAGGTGGAGGATATGGGCGTTAAAGTATTTCCCCGGGCAGCAGGCCAGTGAAACGCGTCGGAGATTGTGAAGTGTAAGAGGTTTCTTTCGTTTGGTATCAGCATGATGTCCGATTGGCGCCACTCTTGCAGTAAGGTTCTGGCGGTCCGTGTTCGTTTTAGAGGGCTGTGAGATATTCGATCACTTGTTCGTCGAGATATCTAAGCAGTTTGTATCGAATGCTATCTGCACCATGTGTCGTTCTGCGTTGGATGTTGTGAAGAGCCGAGCGCAGCTCGGCTTCTGTAATGGCATAGTTGCAAGGTGTGGTGTGATGTGAACCAGCAAGCAACTCAGTGAGCCGACGCAGTGTTTGCTACCACTGTCATGGCCTCGTGCTGAGTGCCCGCTGTGGCGGCGGCTCGGGAGGGACGTTAGTTCAAAACCATAATAGCGCCGGTTACTCAGATTGGCACAGGCCTCCCTCGGCCCGACGCTCTGCTTTCTTCAAGGTTGAACAGTCCTGAGAAAGGAGCCGGAGCCATGCAAATCCCTTCGCACCCTATGGGAACAACAAAACCCATTAAAAGTGGGTCTGCGTCAGTAATCCTTGGTGAAAAATTACCATGTGGCATCCCAAAACACTTATTAGGTGAGGACGCCCTCGGGATGGGAACTCCTTTCTAAGCGTTGAGGTTCCGTAATTGCCGAGTACATGGCTGGGAGCGCGCTTGTACCTCTTTTACCGGTGGGTATACCCGACGGCAGCTCTATAGTCTGCCTCCCACCGCCGTGGCGGATGCTCTACAAGGCCGTCAGTAGTTGGACAAGGGGTGGCCTAGAACTATGCCTATAAATTTCCATAGGGCCCCATTTCGAAACGTGAACCCCCACAAGCCGCCGAGCATCAGGCCGGGGGAGATCTCTATTCATTAGAAAAAACGGTGGGTTTCCGGCGGTACCCGGATTCAAAACCAGTACCTCCCGCATTACAAGACGGATGCTCGATCACTAGGCTACCACTGTGGTTATTAAAATGATACCTGCCGGTGCCATGCCGGCAATTTCCCAATAGCTGCTGACCACCATAGTTATTTAGCGCGACGCATATCACACTGTCCTTGGGCCGCTCTTATTCTAAAAACATATTAATGACCTGCATTTTTTTCTAACCTTTAATATTTGTCCTTTCGCTGATGATTGTGTTCTTTACAACCCTTTCAATAACCTCAATGATGTTAATTCCTTCCAGCTAGGATCTCTTTCATATTCAAGGCTAATGTGCTATTAGGCTCATGTTCCTGAACACCAGTAGAAATGCACATATTGTTACGGGCCGCCTCCTTGCATTAAGGAAGATGACGACGATCGCCGAAAAACGCTGCGCGTTTTCAGCCATCTTGGCCATCTCTGCCAACAATCCCTGTACATAAATACTGTCCTCTTTTTTATCTATTTGACGCCCCGTCACACATTGGTGGAGGTGCGGGGTAGCGTCAGGATTGTAGGGGTGTGCCGCAGATAGTGGCTCAAAAGGGCTGCGATCAAGGTGGCGAGCTTGGCCAAAGGATGGAATTCGTGGAGAGAACGACCAGCGGTTGTGACAGTAGCGAGCAACGTGCCCGACAGGGCGGCAGTGAAAGCAGATAGGCCGATCGTCGATAGGCAGATAGTTCGCCAATCAGCAGGGTTTCGCGATCGTGGAGCGAACCGTGGGACCGTGAAAAGACTGCGTTCGCCACACCGGATGGCCTTTACCAATTCAAGGTTATACCTTTTGGATTGTGTAATGCCCCCGCGACCTTCGAGCGAATGATGGATTCTCTCCTTCGGGGCTATAAGTGGCCTACGTGTTTATGTTATCTAGATGACGTGATTGTCTTTTCGCCTACTTTTGAAGACCACCTATCCCGCCTGTCAGCCATTCTTGATGTGTTTCGCCGCGCTGGCCTACAACTTAACTCCTCCAAGTGTCGTTTCGCTCGGCGTCAGATCACCGTTCTTGGTCACCTTGTTAGTGCTAGCGGTGTCCAACCTGACCCCGACAAGGTGCGTGCCGTCCGAGACTTTCCTGTTCCTCGCTCAGTTAGCGATGTACGGAGCTTTGTCGGCTTGTGTTCCTAATTCTGCCGCTTTGTCAGGAATTTTGCCGACATTGCCCGGCCGCTTACTGACCTACTCAAGAAGGACAACTCTTTTTCCTGGGGTCGTGCACAAGCTGCCGCATTCACCACCCTTGTCAGTTTACTGACTTAACCACCCATTTTGGCGCATTATGACCCGTCGGCCCCTACAGAAGTTCGCACCGACGCTAGTGGCCACGGCATAGGTGCAGTACTCGCCCAACGCCAGAACGACCAGGACCGTGTCATTGCCTACGCCAGCCGCCTTCTCTCGTCATCGGAGCGGAACTATTCGATAACTGAGCGCGAATGCCTGGCTTTGGTCTGGGCTGTGGCAAAATTCCGCCCTTATTTGTACGGTCGAACGTTTTTCGTAGTCACGGACCACCATGCCCTTTGCTGGCTCTCGTCACTGAAGGATCCTACAGGAAGGCTTGGCCGCTGGGCGTTACGACTACAGGGGTACACCTTTGACGTGCTCTACAAATCTGGCCGGATGCACCAAGATGTTGACTGTTTATCCCGTTACCCTGTCGACCCGCCCGACACCGCCGATCGTGATACCGGTGACTTCGTCATGGCTATTGCAGATCTGGCCAACATACGCACTGAACAGCAAAGTGACGACACGTTACGATCTATAATTGACCGCCTCCATTCTCGTCAGCCCGACCCATCGCTTCGTCTGTTTGAGCTTCACGACGACATTCTTTACCTTCGTACCACTCCCGACGGCCCAGAGCTTCTGCTTGTTCTCCCCAAGCATCTTCGTGCTATACTGTTCTCCAAGAACTCCACGATGCTCCGACCGCTGGCCATCTTGGCGTATGCCGCACATACGATCGCGTGCGGCGCCGGTTTTTCTGGCCTGGCCTGTACCGATCTGTTCGACGCTACGTTGCTGCGTGACCTTTGTCAGCGACGTAAAGGGCCCTCACGGTTGCCTGCAGGCCTTCTGCATCCAATTCACATACCCCAGGAAGGAGCCATTCTACCGCGTCGGTCTCGACCTCCTCGGCCCATTTCCTTCGTCTGCTTCGGGGAACAAGTGTATCGCAGTTGCGACCGACTACGCTACGCGTTTTGCCATCACGCGAGCTTTGCCGACTAGTTGCGCCACTGACGTCGCCGATTTCCTCCTTCATGACGTCATCCTTCGTCATGGTGCTCCTCGGCAACTGCTCACAGACCGAGGCCGCTACTTCTTGTCGAAAGTTGTCGATGACCTCCTTCGTTCCTGTTCTGTGGAGCACAAGCTCACTACTGCGTACCACCCGCAGACCAACGGGCTCACCGAAAAGCTGAACCGCACCTTAACCGATATGCTGTCGATGTACGTGTCTGACGATCATCGGGACTGGGACAGCGTTTTGCCATACGTCACGTTCGCGTACAACTCCTCCCGTCACGACACTGCTGGTGTTTCGCCGTTTTACCTCCTGTATGGCCACCACCCTGCATTGCCTTTTGACACGCTCCTACCTGCTGTTCTACAACATACCACAGAGTATGCCCGCGATGCTGCCGCGCGAGCCCATCTGGCACGTCAGATCGCTCATGAACGACTCTCCGACTCACAATTATGCCAAAAGGACCGTTATGATCGACCGCAGCCACCGGCACCTCTGCTTTTCTCCGGGATCTCTTGTGCTTCTCTGGACTCCTTCTCGTCGCGTCGGTCTCTCCGAAAAGCTTTTATCGCGTTACACCGGACCTTACAAGGTTTTACGGCAACTTAGTGACGTGAACTATGAAATCACCCCACTGAACAGTAGCCTTTGCAAATAATTACGCCACCCGCTACGCCTTGACACGGGCTCTACTGACTGGTTGCGCCACGGACGTCGCAGACTTTCTTTTGCATCACGTTATCTTGCGTCATGGCGCTCCGCGACAGCTGCTTACTGATCGTGGTCGTAACTTTTTGTCGAAAGTTATCGCCGAAATTGTACGTTCCTGCTCCAATGCTGTCATGCAAGTGTATGCAAAATGTTCGATATTTTTTTCAAAGGTGTTTCGATTACTTGGTCCTTATACACATTCCACTGACCACCTCACATCATCCTCAAACCAATGGACTGACGGAATGGCTGAACCATACCCTCACAGATATGCTGTGAGGGTACGGACCACCATGACGGGGGCATTGCCCTTCCTTACATTACATTTGCCTATAATTCAGCACCAATACAATCATGCAGTCATTTTTTTGCCCGAACCGGCCCGAGTCTGGAATGACCTTCCGAGACAAACTGCACTCATCAGCGATACTGCGCACTTTAGGTCTGCTATCGAGTACTTGGTCTCATCTTTGTAAGTTGTAACGCCGTCATCATTTCCGCCCTTCATATGCCCGCCCCTCATGTAACGTTCCTTTGGGACCATTGAGGTATAAATACATAAACGAAAATTAATTAATTAATTAATCGCACTGTATGATGTCTAGGCGTGCTAACGTGATCGTTCGCGTAAGTCGAACAGAGAGCGAGCAGCTCACGGAGGGGAATTGTGGCCCTTTGGCTATGCGCGCCAGTTTGCTCTTTCGCGGCAGCTCACGACTGCGAGACGCCAAAGGCCCCGAGCAGCATTTCTCACAGGTTTAAGACCTGCGACACGGGATTCCGTGCGAGCCACTCGCACCCCTGGCAAGCACGGCCACGGTGCAGACGCGTGCGCGCTCGTTACCCTAACCACGCGGGCCGTGACCACAGCACTCTGGCGGCGGCAGCAGCAACAGCAGCGGCATTAGCAGAAGCAACAACGTGCGCAACGTGAAGAGGGAGGCTGGCCCACGGGTGACAACCTCTGACCTTCCCACCCGTAGCTTCCCGGCGTGGTGACCCCTCGACTAACGCGAGGGCACCGGAAACGAGAGGCACGCAGCACTACTAAACGGCGTCGACTCGGCTCGTTGCGGAGGCGATCTATTAATGGTCAACTCTGCAACCCTGCGGCCAAGACCTTTAAGCGCGCTCGGTCACGCCAACACCGTCACGGTTTCGTGTCCACGCACAAGAAGCGTGCCGCGCACGCCGCTGGTGGGTCCCAGGGTGAGAAAACACGCGCCACGTGGGTTCACTGTGCACCCCCCCCCCCCCTTTCCTCTCCCTCTCACCCTCCTGAATTCGTGGTTGTTTCATTCACAGGTCGGTGGGTGCGCATACTATGTCGTAGTATTACGCACGCGTCGTGCTCAGAACGAAAACATACGAAACATGCGGCGTGGGTGAACGAGCCTGGCCGCCGGCCGCTGGCTCAATTTAGCAGCAGCGAGCCGGCGTGGAATGTTAATGCCGTGGCGGATCACCTTCGGTATTCACGCACCGCCCCCGCAGACGAGGAAGTGCTTAGCACCCGGTGATGCGCGTGAATCGTTTAACTCGTCGCTGGTGATTAAAGGTGTTCGCGTCAAAGAATCCAAGAAGCCAAAGTTTGAAAAGTCACGTTTAATTTTAGCACTGCATGATTACGCGAAGTCTCTTCGTGCTTTCTGCACGGACGTTAGGGAGCGCGTCCGACTGTGAACTTACGAAAACCCGTCGCTCTCTACATTTGTTAACTTCGTTTACATGGCCTCGAGGGTTTTCCTTAGAACTATTTGAAAAGTGTACATCTTGCGACAGAGGTGAGAGGGGTGGGGTGGGGATTACACATGCGAATAAGGTTTTCTTTTTAATTTTTTTTCTCGATACGACCATTCTACTAGATTCAATTGCGCATTCAACAATCTTGCACTCTGGACACGTTATCGATAGAAATGCTTTAAGGCCAGCAGTGTAGCGCGTGAGTCGCATATCACTGCAACCAGTTGCATGGGCGGGACCTCAGGTGCGGGGTGAAAACCGGCTCAGCTGTCTCCGCAAAGGCACAGTTGGCTGCCAAAGGTAGCCGGCATGGGGCTACCAGAGTTGTGGAGTGGCAACTGATTCCAGAATCATCTCAGATTTTTAAACACCCGGAATGGAATGATGGCACTGAAATGATTGGAACGGAATGGGAGCCCGAGATTCCGGAATGGAGTTGGAATGGAATGGGCAAATAATCCTGAAACGCTAGATGTTGATTTTAGAGCGAGGCAACCAAATCGGCAAATCTGTCATTTAGGCTAAACTAGATTTGGCCAATATTGCATTTCTCCTACCGGTTCTTTCAGTGTGTACCTATCGGTGACTACCTCTGTTGTGGTAATTATAAACAACATGGTATTCTGCACATTCTACACCTCTGAAGACATAGACACCTTTCGGCGTTACAAGAATGAAGTGCCTTTAAATACAGCAACTTCTATTTGGCAAGAAATATCATTCGCTTTAGCAAGAACACACTTGACTTACAACCAAAGAATGGGAGCCAAATATGACGTTGCTAACAATAGTACACTGCACGAGTCCACGGTAATATAGAACGCGCACCGTGTTTTTTAGCACACTTTCGAGTATCCAGAAGGAACGATAACAGAAGTCCTATGCCATTTATTTAGTTATCGATTTCAAGTACCCTCAATCCCCGTATTAATATAGAAGGGAGTGGGTCGGATGGTGATTTGGGGTTGAATGGCGCACCAAGGTGTAGCCAAGTTCTCGCACAAGGGCCAAGCAGAATGGCAGTGACCCAGAATGCGCGAATACCGTTCGACAACGACTTATGCGGCATGTATGCAGGTAGAAATAATAGACGGTGGCGAGAAAGCCGGGAAAAGTGTCTCGTGCGTGCCCTTAGTGCTTCAATTGCGATATGAGTTTTGATGAGGTCGTCTCTAACGATGACGATAGTGGCCGCCGTTGACGCACTTTCGACATAGCAGCTGAGCCCGAATATTTCGAATCTTAAGTATAGGCATCTATTGCTTGCGTAAGTTAGTGCTGCCAAGCTGTAAAGTCGAGCAAAAAACACCGTGTATGTACTTGCATCATAGCGTTCAAATATATTCCTTAGCTGTCTACATGCGAAGAACCTGAAAAAGTGACACATGCATTTCAACCGCTTTTTAATGCGATTAGCATTCTTTGCCTTCAGGCATTTTGAGCCTGCCTAAAATGCCTGTCTATCTATCTATACTTCTATCTATCTTGATTACGATAGAATGACGTAGACGGGATGACGTCATTGACGTCATTCCGTCTACGTCATGCTATCGTAATCATGATGTCATGATTCACATGGAGTCAATGGTGTCAATGACGGTAGTGTAATAACGGCAGTAGGTTTACGTTATAATTCCGTAGACGGAATGACGCCACAGACGTCATTCCGTCTACGTCATTATGTCGTAATCATGGTGACATGATTTAATCGTGACTATGCCGCCGTTGTCATGTCATCGTCGTCACTGCGTGTCATAAGACAGTCGTTCTTATGCACCCGTTGTCGTATACTGTTGTGGTCATTCCGCCGTGGTTGTATCATCGTCCCCATTCCAGCTTTGTCATCCGGCTGTCGTCGTAATAACGCCATTGTCGTCAGACACTCGTCGTCATCCCATTGTCTTCATGCCGGAGTCGTCACGCTGTCCTCGTTATACCATCGTCGTGACACTACATTTCACGCGCGCCATCGACGTCATTCTGTCTTCGTCTTTTTATCGTCGGCCCTGCGTCGTCGGACAGTCGCCCTAAGCGCCGCGTCATGCCCATTGGCGACTTTGGCTAGCGACTGCCACAGCAATGCCCACTGATACTGGAGACAATGTATATCGTATAATAGCCGAACCTATAGGAAAGTCTCAGAATGACCATTGCAGACATTTAATAAATGCGACTTCAGCAATACGGCTTGAATGCTAATCACATTATACCATCGACAGACATCGTGAGATGGGTTCTGCCGTATTTTTTGCGTACGGCCCATGAAAGCTGCATGATCGAGAGGTGTCTATCAATTACAACACTTAAATATGAGTATGATCTGGTATACGGTATCGTTTGCACTGTACGTCATGGGCTTACCTGTAAACTCCACGAATGCGCATTCTACAAATTCACTTGTTGAGGCCTTTATTACGGACGTATTGTGTCGTCTGAATGGCAGCTTTCTGGAGCCTCACGCACAGCTGCATGCGTGTTGCTCCGGACACGCAAATACAGATGTCGTTCGCATATATTGGTAATGTAACGGCGCTAGGAAGGTGATCAAAGAGAGCAATCAGCGTGTGATTGAACATTGTAGGTATAATTCGAATAAATAGGTTTGCCCTTAGTTATCACAAAGAAATATCCAATAAACATCCCACCGGCCACCCCCACCACTTCGAGAGTAGCGAGGATCCATGGTCTAATTGGTAACGATGTCATACGCCCCCTTGATGCCGAAGAAACAAGGAGCGCCGATAAGTTTACAGCCTTTTTGGTGGTGAACGTAGGTGAACAGGCCAAAGACATTATCAATCGATGAGCGGCCACACCGAAAGCCTACCATTGTATCTGGGTAGACATTGTGCTTGTAGCACTCCATGTATCACTCCACGCGTCATGGAATTCTCCTGTCCAGCCCTATGTCCCATACACCTCGCTAATCCGATTGCGTGCCATCGAATGGAAGCTGCCACTGGGCCTTGCCGGGATTCAGTATAGCAAAAATAAGCGACTAGTCCTCCAGAAAGCGGGAAGCGTGCCGTCCAGCCAGCATTCATTGTATAGATCAAGTAGAATACCTCTCACCCGCTCACCAAGTGGCACTGTACAAAATTCCGTCATGTACCGGTGATGACGTACTTCCGCACAAAGTGATAGTGCCACCTTGAGTTCTCCTCGTGGTCTACGCTATGGGACAACTGGAAATATTAATAAATATCATCTAGCTTGATGTTTTATGTACGAAGCTACTATGCACTTCTGCAGCAATTAAGGCCCACTATACCGACACAATCACTGCACCAGGACGAAATCATGCGAATAGCAAGTGTCCATCCGTGCGACCATTTCATCCATCTCGTGTTCTAGGTTTTCGTCTGCACAAAGTCGTCTACACAACTGTCTTCATAACAGCCACCATATTGTATTAAAGAAACACGGCTGAGGCCCTATGAAGCGTTTTCTTCGCGTTCTTCGTGTAATATCGGTGTGCAGACACCAAATATCTAGAAATCACGTAAGTTTCTTGCTAAGAATATAGAACTTCAGGTGCCGCTATCTATAAGCTAAATGACGCTCATAAGCATAGAGTGCGACGCCCTTTTATAGCGTATCCCCCGAAGCGAACGACATAAATTCAAGAAAAGCAAACCGAAACCAAACACAAAAGGCCGTACGACAGAGACTCCCTCGAAAAGCTCTCCACGGACTCCGACACGATGCCTACGGCTTAGCGCCGTCGCGTGCTGCGCGACAACCACGACAAAATGCTTTACTCTCGATGCACAACAAACCGGACAGGCAGAGGACGCACGGAATGTGCCGTCCATGTCCTTCTCACTAAAGGTGAACTCTCGCCGCTCTGTCCTTCGCCACTGATTCATTCCCGTGCAACCTGTCAAAAAAAGACAAAGAAAACGTCAAACACTCTGCCTCTTCGTTCCTCCCAACTTCAATGTCAGCTCATAACAGCTTAAGAGACGAGCGCAATCCGAAAATAAAAAAATAAAAACAAAACGTAACTAAAGCAAGAGCCATTCCCGACAGGTTCCCTTCCATCGGACCGACGGCAACAGTGGTGCTAGCCGCACGCCGGCCGTCGCTTTGTGTATATACAGAGTGAAGCCGACACGCGGGCGCACGAGGTTGCAGCGGGGGGTGCGTGCGGGTGCTCGACAAAGCACGAAATGTCGCCGCCGAGGACGCGTCGCGCGCCCGGACGAAGAGTCCAAAAGCACGCACTGCAGCCGCCGCCGTCGTTGGCCAGTTACGGGAGGCGATGATGCGTCAGGGGAAGAGACGAGCCGACGGGCACACGCGTGGCTCGACATGCTTGCGGGGCTCAGTGGGGGCCGGCTGAGCAAGACGGATGAAGAGGTCAGGGGCCAGCCGATCTGGACTTCACGAAGCGACGCCGATTCCGCTGCCACGGCGCGCGTGTGTCGCTGCAGCACGCGCGCGCGACTGTATATTTGGCATGTACGCCATAGCATGGGCAGCCGTGCGCGTGAATGCGTTGTTGTTGGAGCAAAGAGGATGCAAAGCGAACTCTATGGCCACGAGAACGGAAAGGCATCTGTGAAATAGTGCGCAAATAAAAAGCTCAACTCAGGAAAGACGACCACACTTTCTTTTCGCTCTTTCTTGTGTAGCCTTTTCTATTTTCGAACTATTCACGAGTGAGCACGCCATTCATTGTCTTACGTGACGGGCAGATTTAATTTTGAACCAATTTCATTTTGAAGAATCGCAAGCGGCAATGCGACCACGGCGGACTGCGGCATACACCGTCGGTGACGTCGTTCTCTCCGTCGCAGCCGAACATGCGTGTAACCTCGCGAAGATACACGAAGACGTAACCAATAATTGAGAAAGACTTTAATGAACCGTCGGCATTAACCCAGTGATAAACACCGGTGCCACACGTTTCAGCTTCGCTGGTTAACCATCTGTACGGAGTGCTTGGGTGGTGATTTTTATTATTTGTTTTCTCTTTGTGTTCGTGGGGATGAGGAATGGGGAAAGAGACGCCGAAGAGAGAAACTTCATGCGCCCTTAAACTGTCCCAAAAACCTTTCGTCCCGCTGTATACTTTCTGAGAGTGGTTCGCGCTGCCCGGAGCCGTTTACAGATCACGTTAGTTCAGTTTTCAAGATGCCGGATAAAACCCATCACCAATTTGCGAACGATGAGCTCTTAGCAGAAATCCGACTTCACTGCTTCACACGGGTAACCCAGTGTACCCTGTTCGTGCCGTGAGAAAAAACACTCATCTACACAACCTGTAAAACTGTTCGCGGTACACTGTATATAACAACGTTCGTGCTGGAAACTACAATGAATAATCACCAGTGCACAGGAGCTGCTAATAACTTAGCCTGTAATACTATTAGCAAAATAACTGCAGTGGTCTACAGCATACGAGAAAAAAAAAGAATGTCGCAGTTTCGCCCGAAAGGCGAAGCATCAATTGCGATAGCAAATTAGTAGAGAGCTATTCGGAGTAGGGATAGTAGTTTTATCGGCTGCGTAAACTTGGAAAAATTCGCTTACTAACTGAATTTACAAGCGTGGTGTCAGCGCGCACAAGCAAACATGAATAGATCACACTCAATGACCACAGACAAGGACTGTCAAAACGCTCGCAGCAAGCGCAGCCGCCGCAGCGAGCGAAGGTTCGTGCGGTCTATCGCTTCAACGGAAACTGAGAGGAGAATGCACAGCGCGTACAAAGGTCAGAGCCGTGTGGAGATTGCTTTTAAGAGACGGTGCGGGCGACCGCCGCAGCCGGGCAAAGTACAGGCGCCTTTGTTGGCAGAGTAGAAGTTGCCCCCTCCCCTCCCTCCCGCGCTTCCGTCCCGCTTTCTTCCTTTCGCGTGGGAGATTGAGTGGCCAGTTCCCCTTGCGCCCGGTTGCAAGATACGTATTTGGTGCCGCAGCACAGCGTCGCCCCGCCTCCCTCCCTCCTATACCCCCACGGCCTTGCGCGCGACGGAAGTCGCGTTTGCTTTCCGCCATGCGTTCGCTCTCCGTGATAGCGCGCGTCCCCCGCGCGCTTTCACTCGCGCATACGGCTCGCGGCGACGAGTTTATCGCCCTTGGACTTTATACGGAACCTCACTGTGACGGCGACGCCGACGGCAGAAATCCGGTTGAAGTGTCCATATCGCAATAATAAAACAATAATTCATGGAACTTTCCCGTCAAAGCGTACTTATAGTTGCTGCGTTGATGTCCGCTCTAGGAACGACCACGTTTCACTTTACCAATAAGTCTGTGCCTATTTTAGCATCTAATTACGATTATATCACTAATTTTAGAACAATGAGTTTTTGTGAGTCTTACTTCCACTTCATTGGTTTTCTTATACCAAATTTTTTAATGTAACTGTGTTAGCTTGCCAATAAGAATAGCTTTGAGTATATGCACATTGAGCGTTAGTGTTACAAAGGAATACTTTACAGTATTAAAAAGCAAGTTTCAGCAGTCAATTGTGATTACAATAATCGTCCGGTCATCTCACTGTTCCGCAAATGCAATATTCTTTTTTGGCTCTATCTATTCCCTCCGTATCTCTTCTAGCCTACCCATGAGAACAATCTAAGATGTGACCCGCCGTGGCACAGATGTAATGCGTAGTAACGTATCTCGACGTCCCCCTTTAACAGAATCGCCCATAACACAAATATGCATGTGAAGTGTTTTAATCGCACACAATTTGGGTACAAATGCATACAACTCTTTAAATAATCCACTCGATCGTCACCAAGAAATCTATGACGATTTTTACTGATCGAATCAGAACTTCTTACTGCTTTCTAGAAAAGAGTGGACGTTTGCTTTTAATTTAATTGGAGCAAAAGCACTGAGCATAGGAAGAACACCTACGCCAAAGCACCTTGTCCCATGCTATTGGGTTGTTCGTCATGTATACCAGCTAGCCAGCATCAATGCCCTTGTTCAGGACACTTAACTACATAGTAAATTGCTTTGCTAATTAGGCTTTAATACCACGCTCAATCGATAAATTATAATAGATTTCAGCTACACTAACCATTAAAGCACCTAGGCCTGAAGCACCGAGTATGAACAACACGGAGTCGTACGACCACTTATATATATATGGCCATCACTATGGCAATGTCATCGCGGTGATCGTTAACATGAACGGCACATGCCCGAAAGCCGGCCAGTCGGCCGATGAGAAAACGTTCGTACGTTTTGTAAATATGGATTCTGATACGGTTTGTGGAACCGAACGACCGGTATGATTTTCCTCAACTACACTGCGCCTCAATCAATGCGTCAATCAGCACAACCGCGGTTCCGTCAACTTACACGAGAATGCCTATCGGGTTATTGGTAAACCTTTCCGTGGGCTCGCCATCTACTGCCGCGGAGACATCGTGACTCCGGGCTTGGCGGCATCCTCATAATTTAGCTTTCGTGACGCTTGGTCCGATTGCCGAGGGACTTCGAACTGTCGACTTCTTGCTTTTCCTCGTGCTCGGGGCCGCACACGAGATGCTCAAGGTTCTGGCAAGGCAAGTGGTGATGCGACAGGCACCGTCGGCAGTGACCGCTAAGTACCGTCGCAATGAGATAGACTCCAACGCGAAGCTTCACCGACGTACTTAAACTTGGGTCAAACGTATGCTCCATTCTAGGAACTTAGCCCTTTTGCGCCGCTGGCTTTCGCAGCACGTAGCACGGGGCCCATTATGTATTAGTAAGTAACAGGGCTTCGCATCTGAAGGCCACGGCTTGGCTACGATTGCGGAATAATTGTGGCCTCCTGTGATTCCCTATGGTGCACCCAAATCAATACACGAGCGTGAATGGCCTTCTTATATCCTCTTCCGCCCGCTTTCGTGGTGGCGACGGTCGGCGGTGGGTGGTTGGTGGTCGGACTGGCGATACAACGATGCTGAAGGAATGGGCGCGTACTCACGTGCAACTGAGTTGTGGGAAAGCGTGGTGGTGTCCGTCATGCGTGAATTCGTTCGTTCGTTCGATATCTGACCCGCGACCTAACACTCGGCAACCAACTTTCGTATAAACACTGAGCCATCATGGCGAGTATATTCATTCATTCTGCTGTGACAACAAGTGCTGCCAAATAGCCAACCTCTTCAATTCCTTACCAGATCTGTTCATGGGAATATTGCCGACACTTCTAGGTTATAATTTGTTTAAGTTCCAATTACCGCTTATTTCTTTTACGATGCCAAAGCTCTTCTTTATTTTTTATCTTTTATTTATTTATTTATGTATTTATTTATTATTATTTTTCATGGTTTACATGCGCGGTATAGACTTGCACTTGAATCACGCAAATAATACTAATTTTCTTTTTTACATTCATGTTAAGAACGCATGATCGTATACGCTTCGCCTAGCATTCGCCATGGTGAGTTGATAGCATTTTGGTGTATTGTAAAATACTGGTAGAGTATTTCAGAGCGGCGTAACCGTTACCGATGCCATTTACTACGTACGCGCAGTCAAGTGGTGGCAAGCGTGGTAGAACGATAACGCTGTGCTAATATACCCTAATGAGTCAGCGTAGCCTCCGAATTGGGAATTTCACGAGCGAGCCCCACAATCTGAAAAATTCTTTTTCTTCGTGATTTGTGAATGGCGTTAACAGCAGCAGGAGAGCGACCATTGTACACGAGTCACGCTCTATCGGGGAGGCTGCCCGCTACAAAACTTTTGTAGGACGGTCACGGGACGATCGTTCAAAGCGGCGCGCTGCGACATTTTGGCATTCAACCAGGACGATGGAAAAACGGCGCCGGCACTTCTTTCTCTGTCAAGCCAAGGTTGGTTGTCCCTTTCGGACGTGGCCAGCAATGCGCCAAGCAGGGTGCTTGCTTTCTTTGCCTGGTTTCGTTCTATGATGCGCAAGATGGGGTGGGTAGGGGGTAGGTGGTGGAGAGGGGTGAAGGAGGAGGGGGCAGGTGTGGGGGTGTGAGGCGAGGGAAAGAAAGCGAGTAAAGGGCCACGCAGAAGACAAGTCTTTTGTCGGTGTCTCGAGAATGCACCACCACAACTGTCGGAGACCACGACCGTTGCGACATCGGCGCGCTGCGAGCAACGATGTCGCCGTCGCAGCTCCAAGAAACAAGAGACCGATGCCGCCAACTCGGCGGGGAGCCTGCGCACGGCGTCTCTCGGCGAGCAAGCCATGTGGCTCACGCTGCCCTGCGTGGCCCTTGGGCTTCCTGTAGCAAGCACCGTGCCGAACGGCCGAAGGTAGCCAAGAAGCCCTCTCCCACATCCCTCCCCCCAAAACCTTGTCTCCTTTCCCCCACTCTTTGCCAGCGCGATGTCATTGTCGTGTGGCACGCGCTCGTTTTCGACTCGGACGCACAAAGGCGTGTCGCGGTAGGCGTACGGCTAAATGAGGTGTCCCACTCGTCCCCTATACATCTTTCTGTCTTCTCTTACACTCGCAAAGCGGTACGAAGGTAAAGAGAATATTTATTTATTTTTTCACGCCTCGCTTGCCGGCCCTCTGTCGCCGTTGTCCTGGGCGGCGCATTCCGGCTGGCGGTAAAAGCGACACTTTGAAGCGGTGTGTTGAGTGCCACAAAATTCCCCTACATTTCATTTGCTGCTTCTTGTCGCGCCTGTTGGCGATGAAAATAAGTTGGAAAGACTTTTCTTGGCCTCAGGGGTACCCATTAATTTTTGCGTCAAGGTCATATCTACTAATGTACACATACAGTCACCTGCTTTCGCGGAAATAGTACTGTAGTTAAGGTGAAACAGTTTTAACAACCCTGCGAAAGAAAAAAATGATTACGCCCTTTGTTGTTATTATGCCGGCGACACTGCGATATTTTGCTAATTGGACTAGACCTCGGAACAGTAGCTTCGCATATTCTGGGGTTTTTAATTCTGAGGTTTTACGTGCCAAAACCACGATTTGATAATGAGGCACGCCGTAAGGGGGGGGGGGGGGGGGGGCTATCTTTAGCACCAGGGGATCTTTAACGTGCCCCCGTGGCACGGGGCACGGCCGTTTTCGCATTTCGCCGCCATCGAAATGCGGCCGCCGCGGCCAAGATTTGATCCCGCGACCCTGTTCTTAGCCGCGCAACACCAGAAACGCTCGCGGCGGGTAGCTTCGCATATCACAGCATGCAGAAGCAGAAGGAATCAAAAGCGCCGTTGCGATCCCTAAAGGCAACAGGGCGGGGAGACCGTCTGTGACCCTGTGCTCAAAATTTTCGATACAGTTGGCGACTCCAGTGCACATCAACTCTTGACTCTCTGTTATTCTCTTTTCCTCACCTTACACCAGTGCAGGGTAGCCAACTGGGCTCAGTCCTGGTTAACCTCCATGTTTTATATTCATCCTCCATTTATCCTATTCTTCCTGCCTCACCGCTGTTGACTTCAAGCCGTTTACTGCGGCTTCTGCTGTAACCAGGCGGCCCCGACACCTTGAAGAGCTAAGAGGAAACAATTCTTGTTTCGGCAACACGATCTCAACCCCAAAACAACATATTAAGTGCGAAATCTGGCTCGCGCGCGAACGTTTATTGACGATAATAGTCAACATATTCGCCAATGCGTAGAACAGAAATGCGGTGTCTTGATCAGTAGTGTGGTATCCCGTAAATTTTATATGTCCGGCTTCATAGTAACGTTTCGCTAGAGTTGAAGCAAGCTATAGAAGGTATCGTCTGCGCTCAAGTCCGAGCAAACGTATACGACGCATCGAAGCAGATGGTCGCACGAGCGAGGACATCTGCGTTCGCATGATTACGCTCCTGGTCTGTAGGAACCTGTAAGTTCCGCTGCCATGCCACATTAATGTGAAACAATATATAGAATGCGTTGTACGTTTCCGCTGCGAAGGTGTCCAGAGGCAATACAGAACATGCGGGCTGCTTCCATGTTTTGTGCGCGAGACAATTAGTATAGCCTGTAATCGCACAAAGAAGCGAAACAGTGCACGGATTGATCAGTCGATGAGCGGACGACAGATGTCTTGCGAACTCAGGCGCTCTGCTATGAGTTGTCGGTGTTGTTCAATTTACAGTTGTATTCCTGCAGCGGTCATAAAAGCACATTTTCACGGAAAGGCAGCCCTGTGAGCCGATCGAGCGCCGCAAGCCGCAAAAGGAAGTGAACTTCGTTCCGCGCCAATTGACTTCAATGCTGAGTTCGGTCCATTAGCTCCATGCTCACAATAAGGATGAAACCAAGTATGTTCACCACCACTAAGCCCTAGACATCGAAAAAAGAAAAAAGCAGGAAAATAACGCGCGCATGTTACCTGCATAGGAGAAGAAAGAGGAAACAGAACCTGTGTCATAAAAAAAGGACGCTGAATATAGCACCCCGTTTCATGCAAGATAAAAAAAAAGCAGGATAGTATAGGCAGGGTGCAGACTAACTCTGAGACACAGTATACAGGCTCTAACACGTGACGTAGGAAGATGCGGAGAGGAGAAGGGGAGGAGAGATGTATACATATATGCGTGTACACCGATGCCACGGAAACACGGATAACACGACTCGCTTAGTCAAAGGGGCCGCGGAGAGAACGAAAGCAGCAAGTCATGGCGGGGGGAGGGGAGGAACCGAGTGAGCCTCTGACTGCGCGGATGCCCTTGGGTCGTTTGCATATCATTTGCATCCCTGCAAAAGGGAGAATTGCCCCGCGACAGGCTGAAAAAGGCCGCTCGTGGTCTTTTACGCCGAAGAGAGAGAGAGAGAGAGAGAGCCAGGTTTCCCTCGGCGCGCATATATATGTACGTGATATTACAATATTCATGCGACCATCGGAGCGAGTTTCGTCACTGATCTACCGACAGCTATACGTATACGCCACGAATGTCGCGAGCAGCGGCGGTGGCGGCAGCAGCGGCCTTTTGTTCTCGCAGACCCGTGGAGCGATGGTTCTTTCAATATACTGACTCCTTCGCGAGAAAGACATGCCCCAGCAGGCAAATAGAGCGTAGGTCCTGCCGCTTTCGCAAACCTGTCGAAGCGACTATGGTGGCTACATTAGTTTCGAGCGGGTCTGTGCCTTTGCTGCGGTTACAGAGAAAGATAGGTCATAAGACATCGGGGCGCGGATTCATATGCAAAGCAAAGATCAAGTCTTGAAAGAATGGTTTCAGTCGAACGTGGGAACCAGAGGAAGAAAAAAGCTTGCGACATGTGCAAGCATGCAGGGTGACTCAGCTTGTTAGCTTCCAATCGCGGAAAACCCGGTAAATCGATGACATCTACGACGTCCATCATCTCCGTACTTCATCAGTTGACCGGCGAGAAACGTTGCAATACATCCAATTGATCTGACTGACTGCTCTGACTTTGCAAAATGAATAGCGGACACAAATCATATTTTTTTATTGACGTGTTCGAAAGAGATCCCATGGTCAACGTTTCGGTGCAAATTATCTGTGAACACTCATCGTTCGAATGGTACGGACCATTCTAATCTCAATGTTCTTACGTCCTTTCCACGCCTTCGTCAAAATCATCTATATGGAAGGCTCCATAGCAATAGTGAGCAACATTTCTGTCTTCTTTCACTCAGGTAAAAAAAGAACTTCTAAATAGGGAAAAATTCGTGCTCTCTTGTCACGTAGCTGGCAGCACCGACGACACGCCGTCACTGATTACTGGAGTTGACATCCAAGAGCTCACACCTCAGTTTACGTGCGATTAGCATCGCACATGTCGTGACTACGGCTGAGAAGTACGGACACACCGCCGATACGTGTGCCAGATGCGTGTATTATGGTCGACGCAAAGAAACCATCGGCGGCGAGAAAAAAATGTAAAACTGAGCAAGAAAAGAAAACAGAAAGAAAGGCTCAATCTTTGAAATTCACCTTGTCTCTCCAAACGCGATCGTCACCGAAGCGAACACGGGGTCTTGGCAAACTTGAGGCGCAAGTCGGAGTGTTAAGAGGAGGCGCACAGAAAGAAGGGCATGACGGAGGAGGGGGGAGGGTTAAGGCAGCGCACCCATCGATCAAAGCATCTTTCACCGCGTCGCCTCGCGAGGCGATTCGCCCGAAAGCCGGGCAAACACGACGCAGACTGCTCGGTCGCACCAACGAGCGGCTGGCTAGAGAAAAAAAAAAAAAAAAAAGAGGAGGCCGCCGCGAATTTCACTGCCCCGCCGCCGTTGCCGTCGGTGCGGGGATGCAAGACGGATGGTTGCGTAACATCTGGAAACTGCCCATGAAGCCCCGCCGATCGGTCATGGCGCCGCGAGTGAGCAAAGCTTGGTGTGTGCGCTCACGGTTTTCACGTGTGACGCGATGTGTTGCTGCTCAGGCTGCGGCTGCTTGCCGCTTGCTCGGCGACCAGCGCACGGGGCCAACACGTCATGAATTTGCGATGTCGCAGGAGTCGGCTTTCTGTTGTTCCTTGGCTCCTTCTTATCCCGATCCCCTCTCCTCCACTGCCTGCCCCCACACCATTGTTGTTCCCGTTGTTACGCGGAGTTCATACGAGGACGAACACCGTGGTTACCGTGTTTTCTGCTCTCTAGTGCGTATACTTGCATGAATGTAGGCTGCATTCAGGTTGCAGATGCAGTCTATCGTATGGAGTTCAAACGTGAATCAAAGTTCGTTGTGACAGAGGGTGCCTATTAATACCGTCGTTTCGGAATGGGCGCTCAGGCGACTTCATGTACTGGTCTCACGCTAAATGAGATGTACTCAAATTGTGAGCAATCCCGGCATGCAAAGTTTATGAACAGAGCCCTCTCTGAATGTGATTTAGCACGCCGGTAAAATTAGGCTCGCCAGCTTATGTGCGCAAAGCTAAAGCTTTTACCAACTAAGATGTATTGGCAGAAAATTGAGATTGTCGCAGTACCTTGTGAAACATGTTCGATCATAGGGAACAGATCATAGGGAACACAAGGATCACATAAAACCAGAAGCTGCATGCATGACCTTTGCAATCTGTCCAAAAGACTATGCAGAGGATGTGTTGCACTGACCAACGACAAGGAATTATGGGTTGTACGCTGTGACATCCGCAACACGTCTTACGAAAGAGGTGGTTGAATGCTTGCAAGAATAGGCGGGTGGAGCTAGACGCTTGGTGACGGCATCATGAGCGGCGCGACAAGTATTCTCCTCATCCATTTCTCCCCTCCCCCCTAGTGCGGAGTGATATATATTAGCGACATGGCGAAACACGAGGAACGCATCGTGTCGACTCCCATATGTACTTTCCAGGTCAAGAGGAGAACGCTGGCGATAGTATATACCAACGAGGGGAAGTCGGAAGGAGGCCGTTGCGACAGCCAATCGTTGACGAAGCGCCCTCACGTGACGTCAGCGGCGTACTGTGCGCAATCTAGTGGCCCCGGTTGGCGGAAGGAAGAGCGTGTGTGCACACAGACGCGCGCACACATCCAATGGGGAAATCTGGGACACCATCGAAAGCACAGTTTTGCGTGTCTATGGGTGCCGCACCCCTGCGCGGCCTGCAGGGGTATGAGCCAGACGAGCGTAAATGAAAGGCTGCGTACTGTACATATGAATGCACTGTATATTTGTGCATTGCGCCGAGCCGATCGTTCATCTTGAGAGTTAAGCGGAGCTTTTGTGCCTGCCGTGAGCACAAAGCGAAACATGTCAGTCTGCCGCCTGGCTGACGCCGTCGCATTCACGTATATACGCAAGTTCATACGCTCACGCGAGACAGAGGGAAGCAGATTTTGCCTTCGAGGAAGATGACAAAAATATCGATGACGGCCGTGTTCAGACTGCGTAGCTGCATATGAGCCAGTATGTCGTGTGTCTATGAGCACTAACAGACGCTCGTTTAAAACGATCATGACAGTTCAGCCATCTAATTTCTAGCTCCGTTTTGTACATGAGACTTTCCCCTCGTATACTGAATGCAAACCCGATAGATTGGCCGAGTGCTGCATACATCAGGCCATGCAAAGCTCGGACAATAAAATGGCAACCACAGGCAACATTATTTCTCGCACGTATTTTAGGCGTCATCCGATATTCTGCGTGTCCGCTTAATTACGCCGCGCGACGACCACACTGCGTGCTAACATGGCCGAAACGCATGTACGTATTATGAATTCATCATATATTAACTGATAACTATATAAGGCACATTTTGCTTTGTATCACAGCCTCGTCAGCGTGTCGTGTCAAATAGAGAGGACGACGTCGATTAACTCCAGCACCGAAAATACGTCCGAAGTACGTTTCATGCGTTTGTTGTTGAACGCGGCACATTGTCCTGTATCTTTTTTTTCTCTCTCTCCTAGGCCACGATCCTGTTCTGGGGCGGTATTCTGTAAGAGTCTACCTAGTGGACTGTCCATTTCGGCGGCCGCTGATTCGCTGCTGCTTGATGTGCAGTAAGGTGCCAGCCGGTCGCCTTCCTGCACGTCAAGCAGCAGCCAATCATCGACAGCCGAAATGAACAGTCCACTATAGGTAGACTCTTACAGAATACCGCCCCTGTTCAACCATGTTCTACCGCAAATGGAAACAGGGACGCCTTTCTGAAACAGAAACGACGGTAAAAGTAGCGATGGATTGGAAAACTCGGATTGGACGGATAAAAATGTCTCCGTGGCCCTTTCCCAAGTAATACAAAAAGCCGGGCCAATGCATATTCAACGAGGGACTAGCCCCATCTCATACATACACGTTCGCGTATACCACTTCCTGTTTTACTTGCGCTAATCTCAAGCACAACAGACACACAGTGCAGCTACATTTATAAGCAGCAGATGAACTGTCGCCCTTGCGGAACGCCGAAAATAGTGCTCGCCGTTTCATCGCGAAACCCCCGTGGACGTCGAGATATATAGGAAAGTGACAAGGCGCACGCCGTCAATTTATGCGCATATTCCACGCGCGAGAACGTGCCGCGTGGCGCCGATCAGGTATTCTCGCACAGCCCCCGAGTCGGTCTAACCACGACTATTAGCCGCAACGGAAGGCAAGCGTGACGAACGTCTAGGGAATATCATTTACGCTCGTCGCTTTCAAGAGGGCGTACGCAAATGGCGTGGATATACACACGGAGCACGTGCAGCTATACGGCCGTTCGCTGCACGCCTGGGCGAGCTCACCGCATGCCCACAATTACAAACTGGCCGGCTTTGTGTGCGGACAGAGCTTGAGTGCTGCACGGTGATTATTTCATCGGCCTCATTCGCTACCGGTCGAATAAGACCTCGATAACCGGCCGCCTCATCAGATACGACGCAGCTACCAGGTTGTGCAGCGCAGTGTCAATAAGAGAGATTGATAGAGCGCGAGCTCGAAGAGCGAACGTAGTGATTTCGCCTTTCCTGATCATATAGTGCCTAAAGGGTCACTGAAGTAAAACACACACTTAAGCTATAGGCCGGTAGATAACACTTCTAGAATGACAAATAGGTAACTTTTACCTACTTTGGAGGCCCCGCATGTCATGTCAGAAAACGGGGACGTAAAAACGGGAAAAGCAAGTGGCGACTCCGCCTTGAGATTTCAGCACCAGCACCACGTGACACTAAAGGGGATGAAAACCGAGGATGGATATGTCATAGTGAAGTTTGCGTAACACCGCGGTTGCCAGAAGAACAATGCTATGAAAGGAGGAAACGAAAACGTAGTTCGCGATAAGTGATAAACACATGCACATAGCACACACACTCTCTCTTTCTTCGAGCGAAGTGCGTACTGCGTCTTCATATCGTCAGTTCTTCACGTTTATGTCATGGTAACAGTGCACATGTGAAGTTTCACTTCGACGTGGAAAACCAATCGGTTCTTTTACAAGTATTGCTAACGGAGGGTGGGTAACCCTTTGTTATTTAAATAATAGCAAGGAAAAAGTGTTATCTCCGTTCAATGTAGTGGCACAGAATGAACAATGAACGGAATATGCTTATCCCAGTTCGGCATGGACTTAGAAAGCGATACTCGGTAATTCAATTAGTGTCGGTAGTTTCAGGGTGTATGCTTGAGCATTTCCTGCATATACTGGTTCAGTTTGCTTTAATAAAACATTTCTTGGTGGCCTAGATTTGCGGCTGGCTGTTCGCCGCGTATTAATATGTAAGCACCAAGCCTTCACAGAACTAAAAAAATTCTCGCTGGCTTTGTTTTCAGTTTTCAAAGTTAGAAACAGAGCCATTTTTTCGATATTCGGTGAAAGTCGGCTTAGTGAGGCTTGAGTGCTCGATTCTATACTCAGAATTAAGCTAGCAATCTGCAGCGATATCGCTGTTCTAAAAATAAATATCCTTCCTTGACAACACATTCGACTGATGCGCTCAGAAGAGTTAGCGCTTATTTCATTGAGCGAGACTGATGAAAAGGGGGCGGGACAATAATTATCTGTATGTTTCTGTGCGCATTGCACTTATATTTTACTGTTTGCACTATAATGAGTTCATGTAACAACAAGTATAGGTATATGTGATCCATTTTTCTAGTGAAATATTGAGTTGCTATGATCGCAAGCTTATACTGAATTCTCTTCGTCACTTTACATGCTTATCACTTCTTGGTATAACATGACTCCTGTATTATTAAACGGGTGTTTCTTCACTCGTGACTCCACCTGGGACTCCAAAAAAAAGGTGACAGTCGCCTTACTCCTCCATCGAAACGTCACTGCTCTTCAAGAGCGCTCATCGACAGCTAGAATGCAGTAACCAGGCTCTCTCAGCGGCCACTCGAGTCACCGGAGTGGTGGCGTTTTTCTTGAGCAACTCCTCATAACAAGAATCTCTAAAGAGCGTTACTGAAGCCCAGTGTCTATTTCAACCGAGAGGCGGCGCCATTATACGATCGGTGTTTAGGAAATTGGCAGCGACATCACAAAGAAGACGATGCAGAAAACTGGAGCAAGGGTGCCGCGAAACAGCTTTCCGGGGTTCAGACCCGGAGCTTCTCCACAGAGTATAAATATATTTAAAGGGTTAAATACACCATAAAGTTTTAAATAACAAGCTTGTTGGCATATGCAGACACCCAGTTCCATAGAAGATGCTCACATCATCATCGTCGTCATCATCATTATCATGACCATCATCAGGAAGAAGAGAAAGTTTCCAGTCGAGAACCACTTCGGACAATGCGAGGATGAATCTTCCACATACACAGACCCCAACTTTAAGTTCTATTGAAGTATCGCGAACGACAGTTGAGTATGGAAGGCATTGCGAGACCAGGCTCAGATTTCATGGCTAGGCGCAGTCCTCCCATTAACCAACCCAAACTACACATGGCGTCCCGCTTTGCGCCGACCCGACGATTCTGCACGAGAAACGAGGCAATCACGGGCACAGAACCGCTGTACGAATCGATAGCTATCATCGGGACTGACCATGTCTTGGACTGCCTACTCTGGCAATAAATCACTGCAGACCGGATGGAAATTCTATGGCCATTTCTATATACCACTTATCCCTCACTGCGAAATGAGAGCGATCCCGATCAACACGTATACCTATGTGTCTTTATAAATATGTGCTGCGACTACGGGCTATATGAATCAGCAAGAACGTGTCTTAATAGCTCCGCATCGACGCTCAGAAGGATAGTGGGCCGGTTCGCCGATTCTCTGATCCTCACATGCATTCGTAACGAGGGTAGATGATTTGTCGGTTCTCGCGCTCTGGCCGCTCACTGCAGCCCACGAGGTAGCAGCCAAGTATGTGTGTAATGAACGTTATGCGCGCGAAAAGCTTAATACACTTGAGGCCAGATCACCACCTCTTGATTTTATGAGATCCGTGTAACCTGCCACCGTGGCTGAGTGGCTGTTACATTCCGCTGCTCATTATGAGGTTGTGTACCGTGTTTTCCGCGCTCAAGTTGCGGCGGGACGCAAAAATTTCCGTACAGTATAGAAGCCCATGGGGGGCAAAAGAGCGGAAGGTGGTCACGCTTAATCTATATACGTCAATCTCCGCGGTATCCAGTGACGTGGTAGCGGTGGTGGAGGCCAGTTGCTCGTCCTGACTTTGAGAAACCTCCCACTGAAGGCAACATTGAGGGCACTTGCAAGCCCACATCCGCACATCATTTCTTGGGACACTGTGGCACGCCATCTGCCAGGGACCTCGTCTAACCGTTACGAATGCAGGTCGCTCACCGCACCACAACTGTAGCGCCGCCCTCAAGAATAACTGTACCAACAAGGCAAAGACGTACCAAGTAAATAGGAAGAGGAGGCGAGAAACGAATAAAGGGCGCAGAGAAGGTTAGTGGGGAATGGAATGAGAGCAAGGTAGTGTTCAACACAGTCTAACGACCTTGCTGCGTTGGCAGGGCGTTCACACGGGGTTTACCACTACGTTGTTCAATTACACGTAGACAAGGACATGTTACTCCAGATAAGCATGACGAAAAAAATTTATAAGCACTCACGCACGCATCTAAGCGGAAACATGAACCCGGAGCTGCTTACATTATGACAGCACTCGGACAACTGCCGCAGTTGCTTCTGATGCCGTATAGCTGCGGCATCTCTGCTTCTTTTTTTTTTCTTTTTTTTAGCAAGAATTCTTGGTTTTCCTACATCACAAGAACACCAAAGGTTACAGGACTAAATGTACTCATGGTACATAATGTGCTCCGCACCGCGACAAAATGCAAGCAGAGCGGATAAAACACAACAGTTAAAATGGCATAACATTCTAACGGGGTAAGCAAGAAAATTATAAAAAAACAGTTATTAAATAAAAAAGTTAATTCGCAAATTATATATAACAAAGAGTGCAACACTTAGTAAGTAAAATGCAAAGTACAAGCTATATGACCCTTTTAAACAAAAGCAATTTCTTCATAACACATTTTAAATGTAATCAGAAAAACTTCGTCAATGTGATTTAGTAAATTACTTTCGCTGTTAAGGAGGTGTGGAATTTGGTCGTTTGATATTTGAGTGCTATAGTTGGTCCAACCCGTTGGATTTTGTAATGTATTCTTAAGTTACATGTTTTGCTTTGAGAACGTACTGCTCCTGAAATGTGCTGCACTGAAGAATGCCGCAAGCGAGGCTCTGGACTAAGGGCCTTTTCACCACACCACCCAACATAAAAATAAAAATTTTTTCTCTCTCTCTCTCTCTCCAGAAATGTTTCGTGATTTTCCCTAATTCTTTTTTACATGTACGTTGTGAGGTTCGATTCATGAAATGTTTCTAGCGTTAGTAGCTTTAGTTTCTGTCTTGATCACTTAGTATACTTTCGTTCTATCCGAGATTTTCTAGAACTCGGACGGATTCCTTTTGCAGTGTGATTGAACTATTGATGTTAGCATACCTGCCAACTGTCCCGACTTTTTCCTAAGATGTACGAATTTGGGCTCGTTCTGCGATTTTTTCGTGAAGTTTTATGCAAAATAGGTTCTGTTCGCGAAAACGTTTTATAAAGTTGTTGAAGGATGGGGCAGCGTAAGATTGCAACATGGGCATACAAAGAAACACTGCCCTCGTGACCTTCTAGAATGGGCGGCGCACGCTGACAAATCTATAGGAGGTTGTGTTTTGTGCAAGTTTATTCATACACGTTCCTGAAAGTTACGAACGCTGAAAATGTCTTATCTATACGATGCGTTGCTTTTCAGATATATCTGATGCTCCTAGCTTCCCGCTAAATAAAGTGCGTATGTATCCCACAAAAGATGCATACTCAGGGTACCCCCTCGTCTGTCATGGCCACAGACTTGTTACGAATTCTAACGTTCACAGGTTGCTGGTACTAGTAGTAGTCGTTGTGCCCCATACAAGTTAGCAGTACTGTAAGTGAGATTGTACAAGCGCCACATAAGCACTGCGTTTAAACTTGTCAGGTATGAGATTTTTAACACTCCAGAGAAAGCCAATTTAACGAGATAATTTGATTTTTAGGTAATTAACGTGTTCGTTCCATAGCAGATGTTGGGAAAAAGACCAAGAAACTTGAAGGAAGAAGTGTGCCGATTTTTCTATTACGAAAGCAAATACTTTATTTTCCGAAAATGTGAACATTTCTTGCTCTAAAAATTATGTATCGCGTCTTTTCAATGTTCATTGAGATTTTATTTGTATAACCATTTCGATAGGTCGCAGAGCGAATTGTTCGCCACTGCTGCCAGTCTAGTTAGGCTAGATCTTATGGGGAAAAAACAAACAAAAAACATTAGTGTCATCGGCGCGAATTAGTATTATTTTTTCGGTGCAAGGAATGTTACATATATCATTCATGCACAGTAAAAAGAGTATTGGTCCAAATACAGGCCCTTCATGCACACTACTTTCAATTGTGTGTGCTAGGTACAAATGAATTCAACGACACAAATTCTTTCCTGTTCGTGACGTAGCTTTTAATTACATTATAAGCGTGCCCTCTGATGCCATGGCATGGAATTTTGTTTAGTGAAACCTCGTTACAGAATTGAACGCTTTTAAAATGTCTAAAAATATTCGTATTGTACATAACTTCTTTTCAATGTCTTCTTCAGCTTCTCTTTAAAATTTATTAATGCCGACTCCGCTGACTTGTTCTGATGCGATAGCGTTAAGGGCCCCGTGTCGCAGAAAATGCGGTGTCGGCGGCGTTGTCCGTTAGATAAAAATCACTGCGAACCACATGTCCCGAACCACGCATCCCGAACTACGCAGGCCCTCCGCGTGGCGCATAGGCGTTACTGAACTAATTGAATTTCTCAATGTGAAACGCTTCAGAAAATTCGTACGACTCACACAAAACCTACAGACATGATGAGGTCGGATTGTACTTTGAATATACGAGAAAACATAATTGTGTTACGCGGAACTCAAACACAAAGCCCTTTTCCCGCTGAAGTTTGATGTCCCTAGTAGGAGCGGCGCGACTCGCTCGGTTCCTTGCAACACCATCCAGATTAGAGCACTGCACGGGCTCGGGTTTACCCGAAAGCCCAGGCCCGGCCCGGCCCGTGGGCCGGGCCGGGCCGGGTAGAGCAGTTTTTTCACGGGCTCGGGCCGGGCTCGGGCACGGCGTCTGCTTTTTGACTCGGGCCCGGGCCGGGCTCGGGTTTTTTGACGCGGGCCCGGGCCGGGCTCGGGCTTTCTGCGAGTTATTCTCGGGCTTCTCAACTCTGAAAAACATGTATTTTTCGATCTCGGGCTGGGTTCGGGCCGGTTTCGAGCCGGGCTCGGGCCGGGCTCAGGCATAAGATAAAGGGGTGGCGGGCCGGGCCGGGCGGGTAACGTAGATTATTTCCGGGCCCGGGCCGGGCCCGGGTCTCGCCATAAAAGTTTTGATCGGGCTCGGGCGGGCTGCCCAATGTAAAAAAAATCGGCCCGTGCAGTGCTCTAATCCAGATGGCGCTCGCCACCACACAACCGCGGCAGCGGCGGCGCCCGCCGCGGGGGAAGGGGGGGGGGGGGGGGGAGAGAAATAACCAGAAAGCTCACCTTCGTGCATAGCGTTCGCCGCCAGCGTTTCAAGGAAAACATTCCGGTTACATAGGCTGCAGTTGCCGGGAAGCGTAAGAAGCAGCCAGGGATCTTTGAATGCTATAATGTTCCACTCAAAGGCGAAGCTTAAGCGTCCTCCATATTTTTTTTCGGGAGGTTCAACGTAAATGACATGCGTTCTCTTGTTTCTAAATATTTTAGTAGGCTTGCGTACAGTGTGCGTACCGGAATATTTGGAAACGTGTTGAAGACTGACATCGACAGGTAATTACTCAGATTGTCATTACTGCCAGCTTTACCAATTACCGTTTGTTGTTGAACTCAGAATGATGATCACTTGAAAAAAATACATTTAAAATGAAGAACAGGTATTCCGCAGTATGATGTAGTTTATTATTCTTAGTGGTCACCTTATTACTTATTGTCATTCTCCAGTGTTAGGGTAGAGGGCTCAGAACACGCTGGTTCCAACTGACTTCTTTGCCTTTCCTTCCAGTAAATTATCTCTTTCCCTTTCTGTCACTCTCTCAGTGAAATGAAGCCGTAAAGCTTATTCTATAGGGAAAGAGTCAGGAATAAGAATGAATCGAAGAAACAAAGACAAGCTGACAGCTGCATGGCAACGACAAGGACGAGCGCAGTGTCGTCATCTTCATCGCTCTTTTGAGACAGGGCTCGAATACCTCCAGCATTTTTAAGAAACAAGATGAAGGAATTCAACGAGATAAAAAAAAAATGCGCTGCTGTCTTTCGGGGCTTCTGTGCTAAGACACTCCCACAGAGTCGCTGTATCGCTGTAAAGATGCATCGCTGTAGAGAAATGAATCCTCTAATCCAATCAATTTCATTGTTAATCTCACAGGTCACTGTTTTCTTTCGCTCATCCTCTCTTGTATAGAATTTTCAATGCTCGCTTTTCCTGGCTTGTTGCTCAGTTTTGCGCCGTTGACGCCAACCGCGGGGGGTTGCGGCGATCCCGGAGATAGTGCAATGTACAGTTCCCGTGGTGTTGTATTACGTGAAACTTGGTGCGTCATCATGCCGCTGGTTTTGTGCCATCGCCGTCACGCCGTCTTCTTCAAGTCATCTCACGCGATTGTCGTCATAAGCTGTAGTCATCCTATTCTCGTGATGCAGTCGTTGTCACGCCGTCGCCGACACGCCATGCATCGTCATACAGTGGTCGAAATCCCATTATTTTTATGCCGTCATCGTCGTAATACTTTCGGCTGTGCCTTTGTATGCTCAGAGAACCGGCGAGCGCTAGAGCATCGGAGAGGTATGTAGCTGTTTAAACGAGAACGCTATAGAACACCCATTACACTGGAATGTCATGGATGAAGCGGGACCGTCAAACCGGCGAGCGATTCGGTGAGCTCGAGATAGGGAGCTACAGCGCCTAGCCCGCAACACAGCTAACGCTTAAAGCTTCGCGTTACACCCCCGTATAGCCGCCCTGTGAGTTCTCTTTTATTTGATCATTAAGAGTGACTGTGCAAGAAAATACCTCTATATTCGAATTGCCTTTCATTTATTTGTCATAATTATATATTTATAATTTCATACCTCTAATGCATTCCTGAAATCCCCCCGACACATAATTGGCCAATCACCCTGAGTGGGTAGGTGTCATTGTCTTTAAGGTAATCATCATAATCATCATCAAGGAATGCTGGACAGAAGTAACATGTGCGCCGCAAAGTAATCATAAAAGCATTTGTGACACCCCCTGATACAAGAAGGCAGGACTTTGGTCCTAGTGCAATCCCTCGTAGTCATGCAACCTTGGCTTACCATAGCAAAACACGACCTTCAGGTCATCATGATAAGCACGAATACTACTTAACGTCATGTAGATAGTGACAACTTATCGACATTCTATACTGCATCGTTCAAAGTGATGCAAGGAAGAACTGGACGACAGACGACGTTGTCGCCGATCTGACTTCATTAAACGTGTCATCAAGCGCACGGCCGGCTCCTTTGCCTCGTACTACGGTGCTGACGAAGCACTGTTCTGCACTCTTCATCCGTAGTACCGTATACGCTGTACGTAGTGGTCGTCTGAATGGAGGCAACAATAAAACCGTTCCGCTAATGAACAATACCGCGCAAAGAGTGGGCGATACGTCACCGCCCCGCATTAACCACCACCACCGCGGCGGCAGCCGCCAAGTGACGGGAGAGAAACCCGCACCTCGAGACATGACGAGCAGGCTTCGCGCACGGTCGGCGTAAACTCGTCTCGCGGACTCCCGGAGCGCGCTCACAAAGTACGTCCGGTATACGGGCAACCTTCAGCGGCAATAGCGAGGCAAAAATGAACAAAGCGAAAACAGGAGCACGGGGAGGGCACGTCGTATGCCTCTTCGCAGCTTCAGTTGAGTTGGACGGACCGACCGAACGAGAATCAGAGAGAGAGCGGGTCCTATGAAAAGTTTGCCCGCGCGCCGAGAGGGTGTGTCCTGGATGGCTTGATCGACAAGGCATCCATCTATCCAGGCAGATCACTGCCGAGCAACACTGCTTCGTGAAGCAAAGTTAAAGGCTAAATGCGTGTGTGCGTTCGTGCTAGGTGTGTGCGCGTGCGAGTGTGTGTGCGTGTGTGTGTGTGTGTGCGTGTGCGTGTGTGTGTGTGCGTGTGGTGTGTGTGTGTGTGTGTGTTGTGTGTGTGTGTGGTGTGTGTGTGTGTGCGTGTGTGTGTGTGTGGTGTGTGTGTGTGTGTGTGTGTGTGTGTGTGTGTGTGTGTGTGTGTGTGTGTGTGTGTGTGTGTGTGTGTGTGTGTGCGTGCGTGCGTGCGTGCGTGCGTGCGTGCGTGCGTGCGTGCGTGCGTGCGTGCGTGCGTGCGTGCGCGCGCGTGCGCGTTCGTTCGTTTTTGGGGATAGGGGGAAGAAGTTACTCGGCCGCCATCGACCGCGTGAATGGCAGCCGCCAATTGAGGCGAGTACTTGATGCCGTCGTCGCGCCCGGCAGTGCAGCACCGCGTGGAGAGAGCGCCCCCTATAGACAACGCTACGTTCTCCCTCACTGCGCAGCTCGTTCCAGCACGCAAGGCTCTGTTGCCGCTGTCCTTTCTCGAAAGGGGCAGCGGGGACGGCAAGATATACGGCCTGCCTGCCCGCCTGCTTGCCTAGCTGCCAAGGCACCGGTCAATTTCCCTGGCCGCGATAAGGGCCGCGCGCAGTGACCGTCGACCACTGATCACGTCAGCGGCTGCGATATGTCCTCTGCCCTTGTCTATTTTATTCTACCGCTCTGGCGTGGGCACGAAAGATGTGAAAGTTCGACGACCTTCCGGGGTGGAAGGAAGCGTTGTTCGATGCTGCTCGAAAGCGAATGTGTGCTACTACATGGGGGGCCGCGTAGGCGGCGAGAACCACGACTTCCGTACCGTTGGCGATCATTTCTACCCAAACTTTCGATTCACTTCTCGCCCACGCGTCGGTAATATCTGAGTGGGTGAAAATCGCGCAGCTTCTGTACGGACGGCGCTATCGACAGCTTCGTGGAAGTCGTGGGCGCTTGAACACGAAGAAAGCGGGAGGCCCAGGCGACGATGGCAACATGGCGAGATTGGAATCGGGGACCAGTTTTGTGATGTCACTCCGCTTACTGAGATGAACTGTCTGCTCTGCGGACGGATTAAGTTAAGAAGGAATAAAATGGTGGCAGGTATATATTAGTTGTGTCGACATGTACGTAAAGCTGCGAGATGCTGAACTTGTCAAAGGAAACAAAGCAACTGCGCACGTGATTTCAGCTGATCCCGGGACACCCAGTCGGCCTCCCGTTGCATCCACGCTGCTCAAGATGCTTTGGAGAGGGAGACGAGCTCTCGCCTTCACGCTCCGAAGATTTACAGCGTCAAGAGGTTTACGAGGGTAAAAGGACCCGGCCGGGACTGAGCAACACCAGCGTCCCTAAAGGCTCAACTTGTTTTGCGAAGTGTTGTACACCCTAATGCCAATGCAGTTGACCTACGTCAGAGCAATTAAAAGAAAGAAAATACATGTTCACAATGCAGTATCAAAAGAAAAGTGAACTGAAAGCAGGGACAATCAAGTGTTGATAACTGCCAATGAAGAATTATTACAGCAACATCGCCCGGTTGACCTAACTGATACGGATCGAGAGTACTCACAGTGTTATCTCAAAACAGACTAACTTAAACATGGGAGTGACAGCGCTAGCAGGTAGTGTTACCCGCCGTGGTTGCTCAGTGGCTATGGTGTTGGGCTGCTGAGCACGAGGTCGCGGGATCGGATCCCGGCCACGGAGGCCGCATTTCGATGGGGGCGAAATGTGAAGACACCCGTGTACTTAGATTTAGGTGCACGTTATAGAACCCCAGGTGGTCCAAATTTCCGGAGTCCCCCACTACGCGTGCCTCATAATCAGATCGTCGTTTTGGCACGTAAAACCCCATAATTTTTAGCAGGTAGTGTTAATAAAAGGAACCATACCTGCTACTCCCATGAGTAGTGTAACTGCAACGCCACTTTCTTATTTTCGTTTTGTTTTTCTTATTTAGAACACTTAATGTCTATACGTAAATCTTCGTCTGTGGCAGGCAGAGAGAGGGAGCTCTTTATTTAAAAGCAGAGAGGCTCGCCGGCGTCGAAGTATTCGCCTGCATGCTACTCGGCAAGGGAGAAAATGTAGGAGAGAGATAGATCTTAGAAGAAAGAGGGCACAAGAAAGTTTTAAAAACAATAACCAATAACTAAAATAACACAGCTTGAAATCTTGATTTCACTTTTGGTCCAACTTGTCCGAGCATGAGTTATGTTGACTTTACTGCTGGCTTTTTATGCGATGTACATTAGACTCCGAATAACAGAGTTTCTAGAGGTAGCCTATTGATTCAAGGTAATCAAACAAGAAATCGAGTACTTGACGAGGCATTGATGGAGAGTGCCAGGATCTAATGTTTAAACGTTTTCATATGGATCACTTCAAGGGGCAGACATTACTTGCATGACAAATCGCAGCCTTTACTTATGTTTAGCTAATTAAATTTGATTGTTTTTCACTTTAAGACACATGCATGTTGAAAACCGAAAATTGAGGACCGGGCAACAATCTAGTAAAGTCACTTTAGCAGAAATCCTGGTACAGGCTCCAATTTCGAGATATTTTCACCCAAAATGATTTGCAAGTTACATTGCCGTTCTAGTAATTATATTCCAAAAAGTCTCCCTCGCACAGTTGGTCACAATTCTAGCTGGGTGTACAATGAATTTGGTAGCAGATTTTGGGGACGCTTATGCCGGTTTAGTAGTACTGATCTCACATTTTCTGCTAAATTTGCATGACTTCATTGCTACCCAGCTTCCACTCCGCAATTTCAAGATGCGCCTTAAGGTGAGAAATTAAAAAATAATTAGTTGTACCTTGTTATCGGTGAACTCAAAGTTGCGATTTGTGTTGCAAGTAATCTCTGTCTCTTCAAGTTTTGGACCCGTCAAGACGGAATGGACGCTTCTCATCATTGTAAAGCTAGCTTAATTACGAGCGAGGCAATTTGCCAAACTAATGCGGCACGCTCATTTTTGCAATCAGCGCGTACGAGCACAGTTTGTGAGTCTGATGGCATGCAGAGAGAGAAAGCAAGGAGAGAAAAAGTAGGGAGGTTAACCAGACGAGAGTCCAGTATGCTACCCCACACAGGGCCGGTAGGGAACACAGATAGGAAAAATAGAGAGTGAGCACTGTGCGTACGCTATACGACATGTGTCGTGACACAGCACGACTATAAACTGTCACTTATAAAAGTGAACTTCATAAACTACAGTGGCACAAGAATCCTGTCTGAGCGACGGTTTACTATACGGTCTCCAGAGAGATGCGCTGGACGTCGTATCGAGGGCAAGTGCACAACATGTCTTCGATGATTTCTTCAAATTCACAATAGTCGACCGTTGGTTCATCAGTAATTTCAATGCGGTAAGAATAAGCGTCTGTACATGCAATCCCAGCCGTAGGCGGTATAGCAATGTTGCATCGCCGCAGGAGAGACTATATATAGCTGGCACTTGCAGCCGTAACCGAAGGCCTATAGGGTACAAAGATATTACTTAGATACGTTCGGATAAATTCAGAAAGCTCGTGTCGGTTGTGTGAGCAAGCAAACGAAGTTATTTAGCTGCGTACGTTCTCGAATTCGAAGTGTCTGGGTGCGTTCGTGGGCAGACCGGGCAGCCTTGTCAGTGAAGTTGTTTCTGACATTGCCACAATGACGCGGAAGCTACTGAAAGATGATATCGCAGAAATGGCGGCCGTGATGAAACCATGTGCAAGAGACAAGGTCCCAACATGTGCAGTTATAGCACTTCGTCTTCATTCTAACAATACATAACCCGCGCCGTCATTAGTTAACAAATGCGCAATGCAGAGAAGCGCACTTGCGAATAAGGAAAATGACCTGCGCTATGTGTTACAGGCGATCGTTTCTTAAAGTCCGTTCTAAGTAGAAATAAAATATTAAGAAAGAAATAACCGTGGTATTTGAGCATTGCTGTCGTGCAATGCGTACGACATGACATATATCCGATGCGCAAAAGAAAAAAAGAAGGGACAGCAGCTATACGTTAGTCTAAAAGACATATGTAACATCAGAACAAGAAGATCTTCAGTGTGTAGGGAGTTCACCCAGTATCATCGATTTTCAATAAATCAATGACCCAGTTACGTATAATGTGCAACCAAAATCACGTTTCAATACACGTTTAGATAATAGTCTACGAAAAGATTGCCCAATCATGTCGTTATATTGGGATTAGCGCGCCGGGTGCCACTTATGCCTAAGTGCTCTGGCATCGGTTCGATTCCCGCTGACATCAGTTAGCAAAGTCCATTCTTTCTTTACTCTCTTGCGGAGTCGCATCGCGCAGGCACGGGACGAACAAACACATCTCTAAAAGACCGTACAACCACTAGCGCTGTAACGATATGTGGCCGGCGTCAATTCATGTCTTTCGGTAAATTCGTCTTCTGGCTGCATTTGCCTGCGTTTGTGTCACGAACGCGGCTTCAGAATCATGCGTCAGTGTCGTCCGGTCTCAGACTAACACCACTACGCAGCGTGAAAGTATAATGTTAGAATGTACGCGAAGTGAAGCTTTAAAGTAAAGCGATTAATTGAATGCTGTGAAGCTAATGGCAATGCGTAAAATTCATCTTGTACAGCGTTGCAATTTCATTTAATATTTACGTTCATCCACAACACAGGTCACAACTTTAATCTCGTGCCACTTTCGTTAATGCAATGCACCACTCACAAGTTGTGCCGAAATCCAAACACCAAACCATGCGGATGCACGATGTGAGACGACGAAATGTCAACGTAGTGGCTACGACAGAGTGAAGACGGTGGAACGATAACGACGAATGGCAACGAAGGAATTATCACAACGGAATGTAGGCGATGAAACAACGATGACGGCATGACCACGACGGCGTGTTTATGTTGGAGATTGCGTCCGCTCTTACGCACATCCCCTGCCGCCCCAGGCCACCTCGGTTAGCGCTATCCATGCCAGTCCGCACTATGTCCGGCACCGGCCAATCTGCAAGACAGCACCTTTGTATATATATCCACAAACATACCCGCAAGAGATACCGACCGACCCAGCAGCAGACAGCCACGCCAAACCTGGAAGCGTAGGCAAAAAAGCATACACTTTAACACTCCTAACTAATACAGGAGTTCGCATACACTAGCTATACAGGCGCTTGCATTAAGCACCCCACAGGGTACGCTTCCCCTTTCGCACAAATGCCGTTCGGTGAAGCGAGCCCGCAGTCCTCCGCGAAATGCGGCAGCGGGTCACGCGTCAGCTTTGCTTCATTAGAAGACGCCGTCGCGCGGCTTTCCTCAGCCATACCGCACGCGCGCCAGTAGAGAGTTCCAAACTGAAAGATACGAAGCAGCACCACGCTGTTATCCTCGAATTACAGCAGAAGGCGCGCACAGGGGCGATCACAGATTGCGGCGTCGAGGCGCTATATGTATACGAGTCGTGTGCTACGTAGGCCGTGTAAAGCCGCGCAGTAATCACTCCTCGCTTGCTCTCCTTATACCCGAATCCCGTACGTGAGGGCCTGTTATTACTCTTTCGAACCGATATCTCAAAGAAGAGGGGGGGAGCGGGTATATAAGGGGTCTGAGAGGGGGCCCCCGCACGCTGAGCGCGCGGCTGCGTGTTCAGAATTTATGCCCCAATTACCGTCCACTGCGTGTGCACTCGCGTATATACCGCCGAATCGGCGGCCGAGAGACGAGGCGTCGTTGGCCGCTTCTTAACGCGTCCGACAGCGGGCACTAAAGGAAACACAGAGGGAGAGAGAGAGAGAGAGTCAGCTTGCTCGCAATTCCAACGCAGCAACGTGAGGGGAAAAGAGATTTTTCCTTTTCGGGCCACTGGATCGTGATGATCAATTAATCTCCGGTCAGTCGTAAACGACGGAACGAGTCCAATGCGGCCGGTCTTCCACAGACTCGACGGCCCCTTTCTCGCCATCTTGCTTTCTTGTCCGTATATACACGCTCGATTCCTCGGCGATAGCGCTCTCCGCGTGTCTTTACGACTGCCGTAAAGAGGGGCAACAGCTCATTCTGCAGCGCCGCACTTGCTTCTGACGCGGCGCGCTTTTTCCCAGGGCATCCCCCGACCGTGTACACGGGCTTCACGGGAGATGCCTCGCGTGCCTGAACAGGACCTTGTGCGTAGGCAAATAACCTCGCCCGCCCCCGGTCAGCGAAATCGTCTGAGCGGCCAAATAACTTTTTTCTTTTCTATCTCTCTCTCTGTTTCCCGCGTGGACAGCTTTCGAGGCGAACGGTGAGTTGCGTGTGTCCTCGGAGTGGGGCGCCGCGGACGGATCGTGGCAAAGTGTCCGGACACGCAATGCTTTTTGATAGAAAAGGCGCCAGTGGCCTCGCAGCAAAGTGCGGTGCCATTAACTTACTTTCGCGTTTCGCCGATTTAGCCTTGCACGAGGGCATACATAGACAAAACACGTGGACTGCGTGTATATACCTTTAACTGTTGCTTCAGCCGATATCCTTATATACAGTGCTCCTACATCGCTCCTCCTATAAGAATGTGTAGGTTTCGCTTTCAGTGATATATCCATCTGGGCTAGCTGGTTCGCATGCAGAGATGATTTCCAGCGCAAATACGACATTCAACGGATGACGTGCAGCCTACACGATGTTCCAGGCAATTGCCTACATACAAGCGATCGTTGTCTCGTTGTTTCGGTGTTTCGCCGTATTTGCGCTGGAAATTAGCTTTTTTGTCGCAGTCCAGTTTAAGCGACCTAATTACCGCAATGTGAATACAAACTCGCTGAAAAGTTGACATCTGTCACAACTGAAAAAAAAAGAACATGAACAAAAGAAAGAAAGAAAGAAAGAAAGATAAAGAAACGGGCCTTCAGTAGCGCAAGTGCCGCTAATCTCAATGATGGATGGATGGATGGACGGAAAAAACTTTATTCAGGTCCTGTACAGGGTGTTGCCACCTGCCTGGCTAGTCCCATGTTGGGACCGGGAGGTCAAGCCTCCTAGCCCTATCACGGGCGTACTGGACTGCCAGGACTTGAGGGATATGATCGTGGGATTTAATCATTGTTGAAAACCGATCCCGGGAAATGCCAGGGCCGAGCGACCCACACTCCCAGAGCATATGTTCAAGTGTGCATATCTCCTTTTTGCATGTTTCCCCTCCATCCAAATGAATCGGCCAACAGCGTCGCCCGCAAACTTACAGACCGGGCCGTTTTTACATATAGCTTTGATTCTGCTTTATTGAAGAACTTACAGAGAGATACGCTCATGACATACAATGAAATTACAAAACATTACTACATGGGAAGAAGGGAGTTTGCACCGCCTCAAATTAGACAAAATGGAGCACGAGCAGTTACACTTATTCAATTACAAGCACAGTCATATTATTCACCTGCACAAATGAAGGCATGGTATAACATTGTAGACATGAATATTACATGCAAAGCATCTGAAAGGCTATGTATACTTTTACGTAGAAACCCTACGCGTCTTATCCATCGCTGGCAAACATGTTGAATGCATCTGCGGCTGCCCCCCATCCAAAGAACTTCATGCCATTCCTTTTCTTTAGTGTTAGGTGTCCAAGAAGTACTATCCATCCTTCTCGTGATCTCAAGCCTATAAGCGCCGTAGTGCAGGCCACTGCTCGCCATCTGTGGTGAAAGCAAACTAAATAAAATGAAGAAGAAAAGAAAAAGAAAGAAAGAAAAAACCTCAACGCAAACTTGCTCATCTCTTGACGTCTCGAACACAACGAGAGACGTGGCTCATTAAAGAAGGAAGAGCTCGTACAGAGGTAAGGGATCATAAAAACGTTAAAAGAATGAAAAAGAAAGAACGGGGTTGAACGCCGAAAAGACGCGAAGCAAACAAGAGCGCGACGGGACGAGCGGATACTTGAGCGGCGGAAAAGTGGCCGAGGACGCTTGCAGGGCCGCCGCTCCGGCGCGCTTGTTCCCACGGTCAGCGGCTCACCGCAGCAGAAGCCACGCAGAAGAAGCGGCTGCGACTTCGGCTTCGGCTTCGGAGGCGCTCCTCTTCAAGCCTGCGCGCGCTTCTTGACGCTCGCAGGAGCGAGCCCTACATCGCGGTGAGACTGCGTGTGCGGCGGCGCGCAAGAGACCTTCTCGCGACGAGTGATCGACGGGAAAGATCGGCGGCGGCTGACGACGACGTTGTGTATACGGTGCCGTACAGCGTAAAACAGCGCCAAAACACCGGTCTCATTTACTCCCACCGGCAATTCCGGTCGCGCCGCCTCGAGGCCCCTGACGCGCGTGACGTGACACGTGACGCACCCTCGAGGCTTGATTGTCAGATCAATAAGGATCCCCCATCCCCGGCCAACTCGAACCGACGAGAACCGCCCCCCCCCCCTCCCCCTCCCCTTGCCCCCTCGTCTTACGAGGCTCGCAACAAGCGGGTCACGCCGTCACGCGCAGGTATACACACAGACACGCGCGGACGAACGAACTAACAAACACATGTACACACTCTAGTGCGCGAGAGCCGCTGCGCTCCTGACTCAACGTGCGGTAAGAAAGCGTGCGCAAATGTGAGTACCCGAGTTCTCATTACGCTTTTATTTTTTTTTTTTTCTAGTTAGAGAAAAGAAAAATGAGCGCGAATGAGCGCGCCACGTATGGGAGGAATACATTTATTGCAGCTTATTTGAAAGCATCTTAGATTTCTAAGCGGAAGAAAAAGAAGAGGGCTCGGGACTAGAAACGAAGGAGGACAGCTGAACGCTTACGTGGAGTCTAGCCGCAACTGATAAAAAAAAAAGAAACAATGTATCGGCGTTTCCCGTTCTGAATGATGGAAATATCTTTTTTTTTTTGTTCAGTAAGCTTTCAGAAAAGTTACTCTGCGAGTCTTCAGTGAGCAATCTAGTAGATCTTAAAGCCTTTATATGCCTCCGCAATAATTGTTGCAAAGCTCTCATTCCTAGCTTTTGTTGTCATTTCCAGCTTTTAAGACCGATATATACAACTTAATGATCGTATATATTAAAGGAAATGGATGGAGGGCTCGCCGCCTTAGTCGCACCTACAGGATGTTTTGTCTGAATAAAGAATATTTGCGATGAAGTGACGAAGAACTCGAAAAAGTGACGCGACAGCTGGCGCATTATTATACGCAGTAAATGTTTCACTATTTGATGCGGGATAGGTTGCAGTAAACATTCGCTTGTGCTTGCGAGCTATCTAGATTCTTTGGAGAAGGAAACTTAAATCAAGACAGGGGCGATGACGCGCTCGAAGATGAAAGACGTCAAAGTTATTGATGTCGCTGTTGAAGGTGTCTCTGTGCTTGCCCTCATTGACACAGGTGCCGCCATATCTGTGATTGCCGAAAAACTATGCCGCTCAATACGAAAAGTGACGACGCCTTTCTTCGGTCCACTACTCCGCACGGCCACAGCACAGCACGTCCAGCCGGTGGCTGTGTGCACCGCCAGACTTGAAATTCAAGGAGTGCTCTACATCGTCGATTTCGTCGTTCTTCCCCACTGTTCCCACGATATTATTTTAGGTTGAGATTTTCTCTCTCGTCACCAAGCTGTCATTGATTGCTCCCGTGCAGAAGTCGCCTTCTCTTCGCTTTCGAGATTTATTCGAGATAAGAATTAATTTATCCTGGTCAATCAAGCGGCACTAGATTGTTGCCTCAATCTAGTGTGGAGAGCCTTCAGCCTTACTTATGCTTGATTACACATTACGACTTGAATAAACGAGCAGATATGGTTGTCAAAGAACGCTGCTATCAGGCAGTATTACAGGCTTTTGGTATTTGGTACATATTACAGGTCCTTCTGAAAGCCAGACAAGACAGAGGATCACAGGAAGATAAAGACTTGAATTAAGTGATTAACTGTGGTCGAACAAATTTGACGTCGAGCAAGGTTCCAGCGACATCCCTTGTTCGACCACTGTTGATCAAGCTATTATGAAGTACGTAGTGAACAGAAAGAGATGCCAGAGTACAATACTTAAATAGGACCTATTGGTATCACACCAACGAAATATGAATAGTTGTTTTTTTTTTTTGTTTTTCAATGTATAGCGGCGATCGGCGTAACTTCTTGCCTCCAAAGTGCCGACTCCTCGGCTCTCCAACTTTCAAACCGAGCTGACTCTTCCTCGCACTTTGTGCCTATATATAACGCCGAATACGGCTCATGTTAGGGCGTTTCTTTTTGCATCACGTCAACAAAATATTGGAACCGAATAATGTATCACCACATGAATTGCTTTACAAACTATAACGAGACGCCGTTTTCGCACATGGTTCGGCATTAAACGATCCCAGTGGGCGCCTCAACTACGTCCCAACTGGGATTACGTCCGCAGCTTGCGTAGTGGCTGCTTCCTCGACTTCAGGACGCACTACACTGAACGACACTACACCAACGAATTTCACTTCTGCTTATTTCCGTCGTACTTACTGTTCCCACACTTTTACAGGCACGCACAAATGGATTACAATTACCGACTTTCTTTCCCGCGCTCAGAACAACACGATGACACGGTTGCAGCCCGATCATTTCACTCGGCGCAAACGACAAGGACGGCGCATTCCTGAGGCATGTCGTGAAAGCGAAACGCGCGCACTTTCACAAATTGTTTGGCGCGCCGTTCCTCCCCGAAGCCATTCCACCGATCAGGACTGCAGTCTCCTCCCTCCGAGAGTTCTCGGACATTGCAGCGAGGAACCCATGGGCACAATTGAACTCTCCGCCTCGGTCACCCCACAGGGTCATCCACCATTACGGCCAGCGGGCAGCCGCCGTGCGGTCTTCCTATACTATTGCCCTGCTTGCTCCGTAGCGTTGTTGCTGCTTCCTTGCTTCGTCCGCAGGCAGAGCCCCGTTTTCAAAAGTGGCAATTGTTCTGTCGCAAAACGAAACAAAACAAGACCCGTAAATGCGCAATTTGTTAGCGCGCCATTTGTCTGGTGGGGAAGCAAAATCCAGCTAGGACGCAACGCAACGCCCCCCCCCCCCCCCCCCCCCCCCCCCCCCTTACACCCCAATGACTCAGCAGTGCCTGAGGGGCGAGACGATTGAGGATGAGGGGTTGAAACAATGTTGGGCGGACACGGGAGGAGACGATGGTCGGCCGCGTTGTTGCGGACACGCGGAGAAGTTGGGCCCAGTTTCATGCAACATCGCGGTATATCTGCGGCTGAGAAGCGTGGTCGGACGAGGCAATAACAGGTATGTAACACCGAAAAATGCCGTGCACCAAGTCACCGCGGCGCCCCTCCAAAAGTGGTGCCAGGCAACGAGAGAGCCGCTGCAACGACTGCTTCATTTCGGTCGACCACGTTCACCAAACCCGGCGGACTCCGCCCCTCGCTGCGAAACCACGTACACGGGGGGAGGCACGCGGACTGGGCCGTTGCTGTCCCTGTAATTCGCCGCTTCGCAAATAATTGATCCCCCACCGTGCTCGCACGCACACACACACAGACACGGACCAGGTGCAATTTTGGAGCCACTGCGCGGAGTCTTTCGACTGCGCTACACAGTTGCTCAGACTTGAAACCGAAACGAGAGCAAGCACGAAATGCTCACTTCGTTATTATGTTCTCTTTTTTTCCCTTTTTTTTTCATTATTTGAGTCCATCCGTCGGCCTGGCGCTTGCGGTCTGGTACTGCGAGTTCGAGAGGGTCGCCGCCCGAAGGTAGTATACACATGAAAAAAGATCACACCATGCCAAGAAATGTGCAAAAAAAGAAAACTAACAAAAGAAACATAACAGGATCGCTTGTTTCACGGGAATTCACCGACCGGAGCATTCTGAATCGTCGAGCACTGGCACTCAGACCGTTTACTGAAGTATTAAAGCCACTGTGTACGTGAGTTGAGTGGACTTCCAGGAGCGCTTTGAAGAGAGAGAGAGAGAGAAAAAATAGTAGATGAAAGGCAGAGGGGTTAACTAGACTAACCGTCTGGTTGGCAGTTTTGCACGAAGGAAAGCGGGGGGGGGGGGGGGGGGGGGGGGGAGTTTCAGGGGGATAAGGAAAGAGTAGGATTGTGAGGAGACAAGAAGCAACAGTATGAAAATAATCCGTCCGCACCAACGCAATAAGGCGCCTGACAAACTCTTAGATTCATTCGTATAGTCCTGGTACTTTTCATAAACACACCAGCGCTTTTATAACAACGCGGGCTGACGTCCGCTCCGACCAGAGTAAAAGGATTCTGCTTGCATTGAGGTGCCGGCTGTCCTGCCTGTCCAGCGTGGTGCAGAGCGTCCTTCCTTGCGCACTGAAACGAGAATGTTCACAGAAAAGGTGTTCGATCGTCTCTCAACACGAACAAACTTCACATTGCGGACTATTTATGGGTCATTCTGATGAGAAAGGAGTAGCCATTCGTGAATGCTAGCCCAAACCGCGTGCTCGAATTCCGGTAGATACTCCGGGCTCTGCAAGGCTTTTGCACCAGCCGCGGATAGCTTAGTGGCTATGGCGTTGGGCTGCTGAACTCCAGGTCGCCGGTTCTATCCCAGCCGCGCGCAAGGCCGTATATCGGCGAGGGCTAAATGTAAAAACGCTCGCGCGCTTAGAATTAAGTGTGCAATAAAGTACCCCGGGTGGTCAAATTTAATCCGGAGCCCCCAACTATACGGCGTGCCCCATAATCAGATCATGGTTTTGGCACGTAAAAAAAACAATTTCGTTAATTTAACGCTTTTCTACACTGTTATAGTTGCCCTACGCAAGATGGCCGACCACGCGTTCACGGCACGACTGAGCCGAAGGGTGGGCTTGCAAATAACGAGTATGTATCGACGAAGAGATGGTGGCAAGAATATAGGGGCACCCCTGCTCGTGCGCTCCTATACTTTATTTACACCTTTACGGCAACGTCCGCCATCTTGTTGCAGGGCATACTTTAGACGTGCGGAGGAGCGCGCTTACGGAATTTCGCATATTCCCTATTACAACGAAATCTTGGACCAGATGAAAAGCTTAGCTTCAGATAGTGTAAATATTGACTAAGCTCCATGCAAAATTTCGTATTTGAAATACAAGTATAGATGCGTCAAGAAAGGCTTGTAGATAGAGTCGTTTTTCATACCGAAACTGAAAAACAAAGAAAACAGCATGGCCACTACCGCTCGCGGCAAATGATGCAGGACCCGCAACATTCGGAACCAGCGCGATGCCTTGGCTTGAGGCCCGCAAGGTCAGGAGGTGTCCGATGCCTTAGAGTTTGCTACAAAAATTACTAACTCATGGCGCTAGTGTCTGTACGGGAGATTCAAGTATACGGAGGCACAGCCAGCATTGCAATGCACGCTAAACATCCGTAACCTCCCTAAGTTCAAACAAATCCATGCATTTTAATCATTCCATGGAATGGTGATAGTAAATGGACTTGTATGAACTTTGTCCTGTGAGCTTCAAACGGGTGTGTGTCGGCGAATGGATCGTTTTCAGCAAAATATTCCGATGTAAATGCGGCAATTCGGAAAAGGGTGATTCCATGTGAAACGTCCCAGACCCCAATAGCGACCATCGCCGATTATCTTGGGAAAAAAGAAGCTAGTTAGCTATTGTGTGAATGAGGTTTCACCGAATTATTTCTCACGAAAACCTATTTTTGGTGACGTAAGCGCTCTTTGATGTTTTCCCGAAGTGTGTAACTGAAGTTTGAAACTAGGTACAATGATAAATCTTATTTTCTAATATTCTATACTGGCGTGGTTTTTTTACAGTGACGTCATAGGTGAACACTTTATTAATTTTGACAAATATATCACGTGACTAACCGTCTGTCCGCATCAAAAAGCAGCGCCCTCAAACACGCTCCACTTGTGGACGATCTGTCCCGCCGCGCTGTCACAGGCGGGAGTCCGCGGGACGCCCCAGATAAAGCGCCAGCTCTGCCACTAACTGCTATGGAGCTTGTTTGAGGAAGCTGAGCTTGTTTGAGGAACTGCTGAGGGAGATATATAGAGACAACCGAGCATAAATTGTATGGGAAGGCGGCCGGAAATGCAGTGAAGTGGTGGAAATTCACCAAGGGGTGAAGTATATAAGGACATCCTCTGTTTCCGTTGTTGTTCACGCTCTATGTTAAGTGCACAGAAAGACGACTGGAAAACAATGAATTACGGTTTGATTTATCATACATTCATAATGGGCAAACGGTACAACAGAAGGTCCCCCGGACTGATGTGCTACTAGCGGACAATACAAGAGATTTACAGAGACTTGCGAAGATGTGTGGCCACGAACCGCCAAATCTAGGCCTTAAGTTTAGCACAAAGAAATCAAGCATTATAATCTCTAATGAAGAGACGAGTAATTACGTGGTGTCAGTACAACAGCAAGTCATACCCATAGTCAAGCAGTATAAGTACCTCGGCTTATACATAAACGAAGGAAAGACTTACTCAAGCACCCACCAGGATAACCTGAAAATAAAGAGGAAGCGGATTGCAGCACTAGTGAAACATAGAGCCCTTAGGGGCTACAATAAATATGAGGTGGTCTGTGGAATCTGGAAAAAGTAATGGTGCCAGCGCTAACGTTCGCAAACGCCATTCTGTGCTTAAAATCGGATATCTTGTCGGGGTTGGAAGTTAAACAAAGGTCGGTATGCCGGCTGGCTTTGGGAGCCCACGGTAAAACCACAAATGAGGCAGTGCAAGGTGACATGGGTTTGGGCCTCTTTTGAAGTCATAGAAGCACAGAGCAAAATTAGTTTTGAAGAAAGAATCAGGAACACAGATGAAAATAAATGGGCGGCTAAAGTGCACAAGTATCTGTACCTGAAAAGCGTGGACACAGAATGGAGGAAGAGGCCAAGGAAGTTGGCAACCAAGTACAGGATAATTGAAACTGTAAATAGACAAGCAGGAGTCATCAGAAAGAAAGATGAGAGAAATAGAGACAGTGAATTGGGTGCAAAGAACGGAAACCAAAAGGACCATGGAGATTTACAAGAATGAGAAGAAAGAAATTACAAGGGAAAATCTGTACGATAACACAAAGGGCAGTGCCTTGCTATTTGAGGCTCGAGCTGGTTGCCTAAGGACAAAAAAATACACGAGCAAATATTCCCAACGAGATGAGGCATGTGTGTGCTGCAGTAAAGATCCAGAGACCACTCAGCACATCCTAATGGAATGCGACGGGATCCACCCAGCGAGAACCGTAGGTAACGTACACCTTCCAGAAGCGTTGGGATTTTAAGTGGACTGAGGCATCAACCGCTCAGCAATCGAGATAAACAAGAGTCGTTTAGAGCATTGATGAAGAAAAAAGCAAGCAGTGAAGATATTTATACGACCGGATGCGTTACAAGCACAGATAGCATTACTAGGTAGATAGAGAAGTTTTGAGAAAGTGAAAAAAAGATTAAGGAGATGTATACAAAACTGCTGTAAAGAAAAACATGTATAGCATACTTTATTAACTCAAGCAGGCTAGTGACTATTTGCCAGAGCCTACTACTAAGTGGTTCGTTTGGAAAAGGAAAGGATGGCGCTATCTTCTGCAGCCCTTGAGGGAGCACGGCTCAGCGCCAGAGCCTTGTTTCAAAGGGGATGACACTACATCCTCCTCCTCCTCATCATCATCATCTTCATCATCATCATGGCGGACGTTGAGATGATCGCGACACTGCCGGGACTTGCACGACTGGAGGAGAAACGGAGTTATTTCCACTGTTGCTCTTCCGAGATGCATTTTATTGCGCAGGTAGCGAAGCGATAAGATTTTGTCATAAATGAAAAATGTTGAGTATGAATGCATCCACACTTAGCACTTATAAATACCGCACACAGCTTCCTGTCACTTCTCTATCACATAAGCATTGATGGGTGTTTATCGCAGAGCACAATATATTCACGCGTGCAGCCCATCAAAATGCGAGCAATACTTGAAGGCATGCTCAAATGTGTTTTCGGTGGCGCTGTACTCCGCTTCCTTTCAATGGTAACGTTTAGTTCAGTGACGGTGGAGGGGTGTCAAACTCGGTGCCTCTTGCCGCAGTGTATATGTACAGCCCTGAAACTGTAATGAAAACAAAATAAAAAAAGACAATGTACAATCTGGTCTCAATCGCGTAAGGAAACATCTTAGTTATAGAATTGTGTTTTGCACTTCGCGGCCGAAAGGAAAGACGGCTATGCAGGTACCCTCAAATTGATGACAATGTGCCTTCGTTGCCTGTCCGTCAAAAAAAGAAGAAAAGGCACTGTCATTAAACTGCGTTGGAAAATGTGGCCCGACTATTACTAACTGTGGTGTGAGCGCGCACAAACAAACATGAATAGATCACACTGAAGTGTACTGTCAAAATGTACGCTGCAGCGGGCGAAGGTACGTGCGGTCAGCCCTGAGCGGCGAACAGGTGCATGTAGAGCCGTGTGAAACGGTGCGGCGACACGAGCGCGGTTGTTGGCAGAGTAGAATGCCCCCCCCCCCCCCTCCCCCGCTCCCTACGGCGCTGGCTTCCCGCTTTGTTGCTTGCGCGTGGGAGAAGATAGCGCGCGTCCCCGCAATGTGAACATTTTATCTATACGGTCACGGCGACGGCGACGGCGACGCCGACGGCAGAAATCAATCGTCGCATTAATAAAAAAAAGGCAAGAAAGAAACAGGCTCGAAGAATAAGAAGTGCAGAGTTAGCCGAAGACAGAGTTGACACAGATCAGACTAGCCACGCCAGCATCCGTTGGCTGAACAATCCGACAAAACGTTGACCGGCAGTGAACAAAACTTATAGTTAATCAAAACGGTACTTTTAAAAAATCTTGCTCCTCTTCTACATTCTGATTTTCCTGCCTTTTAAGAATGCAAGAAAAATAAAAAAAAATGTGGTTGATCCCTCTTATATAGGAATCGGTATAGAACACGAAAGTGAAACGTGTCTTCACAGAAGTAGTGTAATGTTTATTGCACATTGATATATAATGTCTATTGGTGTTTTGTGGCTAAAGCGCCCTTAGGCGTTGATGCACCCACGCTGAGCACGTCTCCTCCATCACGCTATTCTGGTACGCTCCTCACGTAACTGACTAATACAACGCGCAAGACAAAGACAATGTGCGATTCAAATCAGCGCTTCGTTGCCTGTCAGAAACATCTAATTGCGGAGGCCACGCTCCGCTGTGCTGAAGAACGCCACCTAGGTGGCGTTGGTAATGCCAGCGTCCCTTCGAATGCTGGCATCGAGGCGTCTTAGCTGAGACCACCGAAGACTGTCGGTGCGCGTTAAGGCCGGAATACATGGAGCGAATAACCGGCGTCCGAGCGAAGAACTTCGTCGGGCGGCGAACGTCCGACGGCCGGCGTCAAGAAATTTTCCGTCCGCAGCCGATCTGCCTGTCCAAACATTTTCGTCGGGCGAACGCCGCCGCCGGAAGCGTCTAGCGCGCAGCGGTGGACGACAGCCAATCAGGAGGCACTAGTTCCGGTCGCAATGCATGCTGGTGTTTCGCGCGCGTGCGCCTTTTCGCGTCGTCTGCAATCGCGTTGGTGTTGCCGTGTCTGCATGTCTCTGCACCGATTGAGTAGTTCCTAGTATGATCTCTCAGGAATCGCGTTGTATTTGTACATCCCATATCCGCTGATCTGCGAGGAAACAGACAAGCAGTGCAAGCTCTCTACAACAACCTTCAACAGAAATCTTCTGATCTCAGAGGCCACATGCTGTCGTCATGTCTATCTCCCGACTTCCCCGATAGATGGCGCTGGCATCGGATAGCCATGGCTAGGTGGCGTATGCCACCACCCGGTTTAAAGGGTTCAGCCTCATCCATCCATCCATCCATCCATCTTTCGCTAGCTTAGACGCGTTCGAAACGAGAAGCGATCTCGAAAACTACTCAAGGTTATCCATAATACTCTGTCGTCGAAGCGGCCTGAGACTAAGCGAAAGCCGTTTACGCAGTCATTTGCTTCCAACTAAGTGAATTCTACAAGGACAACGCCAAATTCAGTTCGAAGCGGGCGGCCGGGACCGCCGCCAACACGGCGGCCAACGCGCGGCGGCGTTCGCCGCTGGCAGTGAACAAAACTTATAGTAAGTCAATACGGTCCTTTTAAAAATCTTGCTTCTCATCTACACTTCTGATTTTTCTGCCTTTTAAGAATGCAAGAAAAATAAAATACACAGCAGGCGCCGCAAATGACGCCGATTGAGTTATAATACTTAACGAGAAGCTTCAGACACCGGAATCATGCAACCGGCACTATGAACGCGGCCCTTTCATGATTCGTCCTATTATATGAAGCGGTAGCAAAGTGGACGATTGGGCGAGTCGGTTAATTAACGTTGAAGCTGGCGTTGTCGGTGCGCCATGATCAGAGACAAAAATTCAAGCAGGTATGTTATAAGTAACCCGACTCGCTCCATTAGGCTGTGAACGATGAACATACGAATGACATCAAATGACACCGCCTAACTGTTCTCTTCATTGCTCGTCAAATTTCTTCCCACATGCAGGGATAAGTCCAGCATGCTCTTACAGTTTTAGCCAAGCCCAATACGAGACTGTTTGTTATCAAAACTTTAAGCTCTTAGATTAGTCGTGGGTGAGACCTTCCGATTACAGATCATCTGTTTCAAAGAAGATCCCATCTTGAAGACACTGTAGCGGAGATAACGTCCTTTTCTTCTTCAACGAAGCATTACGAGTGAAACACATTAGTAAACCTGTTATACCTGTCACTAATTCGCAACTCTCACGGACAGTGGCGGCGCCACGCGGTTCCTTCGTGAACCAGCGACGCGATGATCGGCCTCAGCAGATCAGGCGACTGCTGCGCTTTCAGGCATAGAAAAAAGTGCGGGCAACTTGCCTATATCAATGCCTTTACAGAGTAGGACAAGTGCTAAATATTCAAAAAAAAAGAGCGATTGGTTCACGCGCTAAATCATCATAAAAAGAAAAGAGTTGTTAATGATCGAGGGAGACAGAAAGAAAGCCGTACGCTTCTGTTATTCGCAGAGTGCCTCAAGTGGATTCATCACAATAGGTCCGCGTTCAATATGCCCATCGCATTATATTCAGAGTTTCGAGCGCCTTGAAAAGTACGTTTCCTATAATTCCCTTCCTCGAGATCTCCCGCAGTCGCTGTATCCCCGTCTTTTTCTTTGGTTTCCTTCCTGACGACGCTATTTTTGTCATCCCTGCCTATCGTCGTCCTTTTCCTTGCATTTTTTTTTTCGTTAGTGAAAAGGTTAAATAAAAGTCTTCTCCATCTCCATTGATAAAATATTGTCCGTACAGTCTGCTCAATCACGTTCCTTGGTGAAAGGTTTCGAGCTCGCTATTCTGCCATTTGTCAGTCAATATATATATATATATATATATATATATATATATATATATATATTGCGTTTATCATACGTTTATCGAGTACGTTTATCTGATGCAAAATTGGGGTATTATACGTCGCTCTTAAATATACTACAAATTTACGAATAGAACTTTTACCCTGGTAAACATTGTAAGCTTTTATTTATTTATTTTATTGCGATAGCAATTATATGGACACTTCAACCGGATTTCTGCCGTCGGCGTCGCCGTCGCCGTGAGGTTCCCTATAGATAAAATCTTCGCCGCGTGCCGTATGCCCGAGCGGAAGCGTGCGGGGACGCGCGCTATCACGGAGAGCGAACGGACTCAATCTCCCACGCGCAAGCAAGGAAGCGGGAAGCCAGCGCCGGAGGGAGCGGGGGGGGGGGGGGGGGGGGGGGCGCACTTTCACTCTGCCAACAACCGCGCTCGTCGCTCGCTCGCACCGTCTCTTATCTCCACACGGCTCTGACCTTTATGCGCCGTGCATTCGCCGCTCAGTTTCCGTTGAAGCAATAGACCGCACGTACCTTCGCCGCTGCGGCGTATCCGCTTGCTGCCAGAGTTTTGACGGTCGTTGTCTGCAGTCATTCAGTGTGATCTATTCATGTTTGTTTGTGCGCGCTCACACACCGCTTGTTCATTCAGTTAGTAATAGTCGGGCCACATTTTCCAACGCACGCTACACATGCAATGCTGCCCGGATCGGCAGTGCAGCGCTACAGGTGTGTCCCTTCGCACGCGCTGCCCACGGGAAGCGCTTCTCATCAACACCACCGTTTCACACGCGCCTTCTCGTGGTCATCGAGTCTCTCTTCATGTCGGTCTACTTACGCCGCAGCACACCTGCTTACTTAATCAGCTCATGTTTACTACAATTCATATTGCTACCAAAGCCGCTCACCTTACTTCGTATGACATTGCTGTGTTGCTATCGCATTCATTGCTTCGCCCTTAGGGCGAAACTGTGACATTTTTTTAGAAGAGTACCCACAACACCTTTACGGCCTTACAGGAGGGGGGTGGCAACAAAGAAAAGTAGGAAGACGCGCAGGTGAATGCAATATACAGAAAAGACTAGCATTAGTAGTCTAAATAATTGCGGAAAATTTGCGGATCGTGCACCGTGAAAAGTGAAGTCCAGGAGTACGGTGCACGATCCACAAACGCTACAATGGCGCTTGTGCACGGGAAATCTTTGAGGCTGCTGCTATCGCAAGGAATTGTGCGTCTTGCGTCAGCACTCCGTCTTTGGCCTTGTCTGAGGCAGAAATAATATACCTTAACAATCGCAATAATTCGGGGGAAATCTAATCGGTGTCTCACTCTTTTTGGCCATGAGCAGTGACCTACCTTTCTTTTCTTTCTCTTTAGGTATATACATATGTTTATTTCTGAATAAAGAATTCAGTCGTCAGTCAGCGCTCGTGTATGTCTCCCTTCTTGTCCGTCGTGTTTTTTGCGCTGTTCTCCTGCTCCTGTTCTCCTGGCGCTGTTCACCTGTATGTACCGACTAGCCCAAGACTCTACGGTGTTGCAATTTATTTTCATCGAAGTTGTTTAGGGCTTTCATGCAGTGTCTCCAAGCCGATGCTTTCCCTAACGCAAGACACGCTAAAATGTGAAGAGTAATTAGCAAATATAAACCTCAGAGCCTGACTTCGTATTTTCTTACAACTTGTCTGCTTCAATTTTCTACCAGGGATCCCCAGACAGAAAAAGCATACTCAAGTATAGGTCCTACGTTTGACTCGTATAGTAGATCTTTTAGTATTCAAAGAAACATTTTTGCATTTTTTACGGAAGAATCCTAGTGTGCGAGAAGCCTTACATGTTATCTAATCAATGCGACGGCACTAGAAAAGTTGAGAAGTATACGCCAAGGTATTTGTAGTCTGTCTGTGATGACAGAGTCGATCATTTAATGTAGTAGGCGTGATTGAGGTGGGCCTCTTTCTTGCAAAGCATACGTGAACAGTTTTCGTCAAATTAATGGTCATTCCCCAAGTATCGTACCAATCAGAAAGCTTGTTCATATCATCTTGGCGGTTTAACGCAGTCATTCGAAGAAATATTGACATGATACAAAACGCAGTCATCTGCGAATGACCTCATATGAGTTGATATGTCATTACATATGTCGTTCATGTATAATAAAAACAAATGGAGTCCCAATACCGACCCCTGGGGAACGCCTGACGATACGTCCAACGTTCACTTGATGCAACACCATTCGACGCAGCATTTTGACGTCTCAAGTTCGAGTATTCGCCTATCCATTTAATGAGATAATTGTTTATATTATACCTTCTAAATTCAAGACCGAATCTCGCGGACCAGATTTGTGCACAGGCACCACATATGCCATTATCCAATCATCTAGTATCTGGTAACGTGCTTTCTTGCAAGTATTTCGTAAAAATGATATACAGGTAGATTGCCACAATTTGCGGACGTAACAGCGGTAGCGCACATTACAAACCATCAGGCCCCGTTGCTCTAGAAGAGTTCAATCGTTCTAATAGTGCTTTTATTCCCCGCTGATCAAATGCGGTGTTTTCCATTAGTTGCCTCCTCGTTTCACGCAAACTGTAAACTTACATACCAAATTTGTTCGCTTTAGATGCTCTAACAGATCGATTTACAAAACTGCAATATATATATATATATATATATATATATATATATATATATATTGCTCAGAGTTATGCATTTGTAAACTTATTGCTGAAATTTTTGTAAGAAGCATGATGTTCTAAATCGAACTTCTGCTGCCTAGAGTTGCTAAAATTTGATTTTCTCTCTCAAGTACAACAAATTTCATTCAAATCGGTCCAGCACTTGTCTCATGGGGAGATTTCTGCGTTTTACGTGTCGAGTAGTACTTGAATTAGGAAATCGGCACTTGGTTCCGAGCTAAAGCTTTCTTTTAACTAATACGGGAAGGAACGAACACTGAAGAGCAAGAATAATGCACCACCTGCACAGTTATCATTTTACTGAATGGGCGGTCCGCCGTATTTTGGCAATTTCTTATTGCCGCAATGTCAGCTTCGGGGCACCTTTAATTAAAAGTTCCCTGCGCAACGTTAACAGCTTCCTGTGACCGACAACAGCCGTTATTGACGATAACTGCTAGGCTTCAATGCTTCAAAGCTGGTCTTTCTTTGAATTTTCTTTGAAGTTTCTTTGAATTTTCATTTTTCAGGGACGCCGTAATGGAAGGCTCCGGATGAATGTTCAGCTCACACCTTACTAAAAGTATGCGAGCCTTTTTTGTGCGCCGTCACCATCGAAATTCCATCGCCGTGGCCCGGATTCAATCCCGTGACCGTTTTTGACCGTCTTTGTTGGCCGTTTTTTGTTCAGGAGAACGAAAAAGGCCACTGGGCCATCGAGCGCCTTCCGTTCCGGGCGTGGAGGGGCACCACCGCATGACTAGCAGTACACGGACAAATCTGCAAGACTCGATACAAGACGCTCTACCGCAGGCGTTTTCGACGCCTGCCAGCGAACGATGCCGGGTCGCCCGCAAAGAAAACACACTGACCACCGCGCGAGCGAACGCGCATGCACCTTGGTGGGTCCCCGAACCCGAAATGAGGGCGATAAATCAACGAAGAGCCGCAAATGGAAACGCGCGCAGGTTGACCAGCGCCGCGACAGCGGCCGAACTGGGCGAGCTGCGATAAATCTGTCCGTAACGACCCGCCGTAAAAAATGACACACGCATACACACGAGCAGGGCGGGGATGAGGACGATGCTCTAGCGCGTCGCTTGCCCGCCGACTAAAGACCACGAGCGGCCGGAGCGTTTCGCTGTCTGCCAAACTCGCTCACTTTGATGCCTTTCGTGCAAACGCGCGTGTTCGCGCGCGCCTGCGCCGTGTTCGACATACAAAAGGCGCACACAGGCCCATAAAGCAAGAGAGAAGTCTTCAGCGCCGACCATCAGGACGGCCGGATAGGTCTTGCATGCATCAACGCGGCCTGCCATGACGTCAGCGCAGTCGTCAACATCGGCCTTGCGTGCGAAACTGCGGAAAGCGCGAGGTAATCGAAGCGGCCAATGGTCCTGTCGATGTTTCCCGCGTTTGATCGCCGTTCGAGATTTGCAGTCGTCCGAGGGGAACCTAAAATAATGAAACTCTGGGGTGTTACGTGCCGAAACCACAATACGATTATGAGGCACGACGTATAGTGGGGGACTCCGGAGTAACTTTGACCACCTGGGTTCTTTAATGCGCAACCAGTGCACGGTACACGAGCGACTTTGCACTCCGCCCCCATCGGAATTCGGCCGCCACGACCGGGGTCGAACCCACGACCTCGAGATCGGCAGCGCAACGCCACAGCCGCTGGGTTATCGCGATATGTCAACACCGGCCAACCGAAATATCTGCTGGTCGAGGCTATCACGGCATTGCACGGCATCGGTTTGAGTGAAGTCGAATGAACTGTGCTCAGGTGGTAAAAAAAATCACAGCATATCCACGGGGTGAATGATGATGAGTGGGCGAAGCTCCGGAGAGAATCATCGGATCTCCCGCTTAAGGGGACGCTAGCACAAACGCGTTAGAAACGTGCAGTACTCTCTAGTAAGGGGGAGCGGCCACAGCGTCTTACGCAGCCATTTACACATGCCGGAACGTGCACCGCGTTTGCCGACGCCATCACATGACTGCTGAGAGAGTATACTCCCCGTATTCATAAACGCTCCTCGACTTGAACTTGATTTGCCACCGCTTTGGGCAGCGCGTTCGAAACGCGTTGAAGGTAAGGCGGAGAGGCCACAGCGTCTTACACCAGCTTCTTACACGGGCCGTAACGCGCTAGCACAAACGCGTTAGAAACGCGCTAGAAACGCGGCCTTTCGTTAATGTTGGGTATTTATTGCCATCGTGGTGCGTGTGTCCATGTCCGCTTCGTGGCGTAGTGGGCTAACGCCGCGCGCTCGGAAGCGAGGGGTCCCTGATTCGATTCCGCGCTACGGACACAACTTCAGGAATTTTTTTTCTCATTTTTCTCAGACTGGTTACACACTACTGGTTATACACTACTACTACGACGACGGGGACGGAACGGGTGCCGCTATAAGGAGCTTCGCCCCTAATAGAATGGCGTTATTGAATGAATAAAGCATCTTTATTAAATACGGGAAGGCTCTTCGGCCCCAAGGGTGTGGGCAACAAACTCAAAGGGATCACATACGACGATGGATGCCCGCCTCATTTGCAAACTATACCGGAGGGAGAGCAGGGTGTCTCGGGCTCCATTGTCGCTATTTGGGGTGACCCAGTGTACAAATGACGTGATAACTGGTCTCAAGTATTTTTTCCTGAGATGTCTGTATCCAGGACAGTCCTACAGCACGTGCCTCGCGGTAGGACGGGTGCCCGTTGTACACGTGGAGCCCAATATATATATATATATATATATATAGAGCTGGTCTACTCGAAGAGGCGGACATTACTTGCACAAAAAATTAAAATGCATATTCGACTAATCAACAAAAATTCACTAATTAAGTTTTTAACTAATTACCTGATGGCCCATATTGCAATTTACAAATTGTAGCCGTGGAGTTCGCAAGGCGGATCCACTTGGAATTAATTCTCAGGATGACACCACTTTCGAGATATTAATTCCCGAACTTTGCGGAGAAATGCATAGGCGTTCCAGTTAGATTCTTAACAAAACGTCGCTTTATGCATTGAAGTACAAAATTAACTGGAACGCCAATGCATTTCTCGGCAAAGTTCGGGAATTAATATCTCGAAACTGGTGTCATCCCGAGAATTCGTTCCAAGTGGATCCGCCTTGCAAACTCAACGGCTACAATTCGTAAATTGCAATATGGGCCATCAGGTAATTAGTTAAAAACTTAATTAGTGACTTTTTGTTAATCAATCGATTATGCATTTCAATTTCTTACGCAAGTATTGTCCATATATATATATATATATATATATATATATATATATATATATATATATATATACCTCAAAGAGGTGCGACGTAATACTACCGCATTTATCTCGCATGTACCGCTAAATTACCACTGTATTTTTATTCTTTAGTACGCCGGATTCAACAAGCAATCGACATGTCGAGCCAGCGCACGAGTTTCAAGGCTTTCGAGAATTAAAATTAATGCGTGTCGTCATATTTCGCAAGCCAGTTCGAGATGCGTGGGGCTTTTCGAAGTAGACTACAAGAGCCGCGGTAAAGCGGAAAGTCGTCGCGCCTTTAGCGAACAATCCAGAAATAAATTGTTGACCTCAAAGGTATCACGTCGCATCCGTGCACAGTGCAAATTTGGGTGCCTTGATTCCCGGTCAACCCGCGGAGAAACGGGAAGTAGCACTGTCATCTCGAAGTCGCTGCAATTCACTCAGGCCAAAAGCATCCTGAGTGGAGAGTAGTCTTCACCGCACGAGCCCTGTTATTTCAGAAGCGCACTTCCAGGAGGTTGAAGATTTTGAAAATACATTCGTTTACGTCGTGAGAGGAAACTAGTATGTGTAACTAAAGCACCTAAGCATAGAAGCCAGCAATGAACATGCGAGACAGGCGAGCGTACTTGCGACGACATGGCAGCACAGCGCATGCGCGATACCCTTGGTCGTGCGCTTCGACGCTTTTTGTTAGTAAACGTCGCTGATAACGGTGGGTTCGCACTTTCTACTCCAATTTCCCCGTGAGTTCGTAAACTACTGCCGAAAGTCGTGCCACATCTTTAGCGCCCATTGCTCAACTGCGATATCGGGGATCGAGCAGCATCGCAGCAAAAGCACTATACACCTATAGGTTTGCGCAACTTTCCCACACGGAGTCTTTTGTCATATATAAGCACTTGTTGGGGTACCGAATTGAAGACGTTTTTGAGACTTCTAAACCACGCATACATGCCACGGAAACACTGAGTGTTTGCTCGTATTTCTTCAAGTTGCAGGAACAATTAAGCACGCAATAGCACCCCCAGCTGCGCCAACACAGAAGGCGTGCTTCACCACAACACACGAAGGAGGTGACGATGGCGCCGAGGAAGCGCATACACAGCGAGCCGGTGTTTTTATTGGCTAGTAGCTCGACATGGTTCCGGACGACAGATTCGAAAATTTCAGAACCGAGCGGTCGAGCGAATGGAATGAGCGATCTATAGTCGAACGACGGCCCACCTAGACGCTTGTTGCATGGTCGTGTCGCGCGCGAAATCGCTCAAATGTGCTTTCCGCATAATTTCTTTCTCTTTCTGTCATGTCCATTAGAGTACTGGTTCTCATAAATTAGTACTATTGTTCTGAGGGACGACGTTTTTTGACAGTGCACTAAAATGCAAACAAACTGCCACAAAGAATAGAACCTCTAACTACGCACAGCTCTTCTTTGCTACTGGGATGCCGCGTTCTCTTCGCTACCTTCCAGAAGCGGCAGGTAACTTTTGGCGTTAGGTTTGCACGACGAAACCATCAACACATTTATTTGTGCGCCTGACAATAGCAGTCGTAATAGCCACAGTAATCTTCAGTTTCACGGTGTTAAAAGAAGCACGAGGAATGTTATCTGCCATTATAGGAACGGTATAGGAGAGAATATGGACATCGGCATCCCCATTGACAAGACATGACGACGGCCACGAGGCCATTGAACTTGCCAATATTATCTTTCCTCTGCGCCTCGTCTATTATACGTTGTGCTCTAGGACATAACTCTCGTTTTGTTAGGATTGCCGACAAAGCTCTACGGCCGCACTTGAACGGCCTGAGCCGAAGCGACCTCAGCTTCATTCAAATGAGGCTTATAGCGCCCGGCTCATCCGAAACAAAGTTGACATAATGACGGCTAACTTGAGAAGCCCCAAAGTGTATCAGCAAGCAGTTCGGTAAAGAAGTAAATTATTTATAACGTGCAACATTTATTTAATAGTGCCTTGCATACTTTCACGTCCCCAATCTTCCAGATGTCTCTTACCACTTCTGCCTAACCTTCTTTCTATGTTTATCGCAATGAAAACCGCACGGGTGGTCTGATGTGGAAGCCAGCATAGATCTTTCTGTACACCTACTGCCGCGCCACTAAGCTTTAATTTTATCACCACGACATGTTCCCTGAATCATCATCCAAAGATCCGCCTCCCGCACCACTTACCACGATGGGAGGTAACTCTCATTTGTCGTCTATGGCTCGGAGTAGCTTCAATCTCATCGGATAGGTCACAAGTCCAGAAAGTGAAGTTTTTGGGTGCAAAGAGACAATAGCGCACCTTCTGTGCGATTGTCGTCGTTTCAATGCACAGAGAATAGTCCTCACCACCACGCTCCACAAGATAGACATCCGTCCCCTTATGAAAGCCAGAATTCTTGGACCCTGGTCTCAGCCGATGCCGGCCCGAATTGCTTTAAAGAACTGTTATGCTTTTTAAAGGCAACGGTACTTTATGAAAAACTGCAGTGTGCGAATAGATGAGTTCTTTATTTTTATCGTTTTTTTTTCTTTTCTTCTCATAATTGCTGCCCTAATCAGCCCCCTATGCAGAGCAGCCAACCGGACAGCTATTCTGGTTAACCTCTCTGCCTTTCACCTCTTGTGTGTATTTTTTTATCTCTCTTGAACTTTATTATTAAATATAATCACCTAAGATCTCCCATAAATCTCCTGGGAGATGCAGGAACGCGATCACCATCTTGCGATCGTTTCTGTACTATGGCGACTGCGGTTGCTGAAAAACCTTGAGAGCTAAGCCCCACGATGTCTACATACAGCTTCGCAAACAGAAAGTATACTTGTCATTCGTCTGGTTTATAGGCGGCTCAAGCTCCCTTGCAGGCGTAACCTAGACTAAATAACAGGTCTACGTGAGTAGCCATATGCGGAACTGGACCGACTGCACCAACTAATTGACCTATACTAGTGCACATTCCGGCCTACATGCACATCTGCAGTAGAGCCTCGTACCCACTCTGGCACGATTTCCGTGGTCTACGTACGCTTTTCTGTTAACAGACGGTACGTCGGTTTCAGAGTAATACAACGTCGCAAACCTCCCAAGTACAGCGGCGAGGAAACCACAAACACGACGTTACAGCAGCCCCGTGCCGAGTCAAGGAAACCTATACCTTACCCAAACGACTAAGTAAACATGTGTAGCCTTAGAATCAGGATAAAGTCAAGTGATCAATTTATGATGCTTCCTCAGTGGCTAATCACGCCGAACGATCCCCCCCCCTCCCCCCTACGAGGACACCAGGAGAAATAAGCACGGCCATATAGGCATACTTGAGACCGCGTGTAAGCAGTCATGCGAGACATTATATAGATTGCCCAACCCGCTTGTTATCTAGGTGCGCCGCCAGCCAGTACAGTACTAATTTCTCGGCGATGAACTCGATTTACCTTATCCCAGAGCTCTCGTCGCGAAAACCAAGCATAATAGACTGCGCTGCCGCCCTGCAGACTCGTACCGCGAATATTCCTCGGTACGGTCGCCTTATACCCGATCGTTCGCGTATAGACCACCTTGCGGAATGCAGCTGCCTCTAAGTAAAGAAGAAGGTAACATGCACATACGTGAGCCCTTGGATTTGCACGCAACGCAGGTGCTCGCCCGTGGCATAATGACGCGCGGTGCGCGGAGCACTGCATTTTGCGTGTTCAACAAAAAGCCCACACGCGCGGGGCGAGCGCTTTCGCCACGGTATACTATAGGTTTGCCGCCGATCGCGTGCAGTGTCCCATTTCACGGTTATCAGTTACAGCGTTATCGGAGCGCGCCGTTGTCCTTGACGTTTCGGCGGCGACGGCGGTGGTGGCTGTGCGGCTAAAAGGCAGTGCGCGAAAGCACGGTAGCTCACCACCGCTGCGCCCACCACGTCGGCCACACGTCATCCGCGGAGCGAGCAACCTAGAGACGCGGGGCCTCGCCTCTCCATTAATTCATTGCGAGCCTGATTGCAAACAAAACGGCAGCCACCGGGCGTCTACGCGTTCGCCGAGATGAACACAAAACAAGCAGGAGGAGAAGGTTAGAAGAACAGAAGGAAGAAAGAAAAACGGGGCAGGGTAAACAAGGAACATAAGCACGCGGCTGTTTGCTAGCTGTGTGCGTGCACGGTGCTACGCGGTGGTACTACGTGGAAGACGGAAAGCCCCGCCCCAGCCGTTTTCGGGGGCAACTCTTCCTTCTTCATCTACCGATCCTGCGCGAGGCCCTGGACATATCTGCAGCCCGGGCCCGCCGCGAGCGAAAGACTGCAACGTTCGCGAGCACTGACCGAGGGCGAGCGAAGGGAAGCGAAAGAGCACAAACAACCGGCGACGGGGCCTAACCAGTCTTCCCGACATTCCCCTCGCGCTTGGTGCACCTGTAGATGTAGCGACCGAAGAACGAGCAGGCAGTGCGCGGTCGTATTAATCACGCCGATCCACACACGCACTACGCCGCTCGCTCTGCTCCCAAGGAACTTCGCCGGCGGCGAAGCGAGCGCCCCACCAGAGCGCGGTCGAGGAGCAGCACTGCTGCTGCTGCGGGCTTCTGCTGCTCGCCTTGCACGCGCTGCCACCGCAGATTAATCCGCAGACCACGTCGCCGAGGAGAAGTCGAGCACGCTTCGGTTATCCCTTCGCGCCCTGCCAAAGCCGCCCACTTCAATCAGGATCACGCTGTCGGGCCAGCTGGCTGTACAACACAAGCCGCTGCGCGCAGCGCTCGGCTAATAACCTCGGGGCTGCTGCCGCCGCCGCGTGCTTGCATGGCGGGCGAATCGGTGCGCGGCGCACTATCATTACAGGCGATGGAATGGGGGGGACCCCACGGAACGACTTCACGGCTCCTATTAACACGCTCGGCGCGCGCTCCTCCGATCGGTACGGTACGCAAGGGGTCCGTGAAACGCGGGCAGAGACCCCCAGCCCGCGGGCGCCGTCGTCGGCGGCGACGGCGAGGGTTCCACGGAATGACGGCCAGGTCGACGTACGCCGTGCGTGGGCTTCGCTAGCCAGAACAACATGACCCGCAAGGAGTCCAGGTCGATGCAAGGCGGATGCTATATGTGCTATATCGGAAAGCATATGGCAAGTATACACATACAATAGGCTCGCCGGGTGCTAAGAAGTATAAGCACGTACGTATTACAAGAACGGTGCACGGGATCGAGACATTATAGCAATGCTTCGGAACACATTGCATCCATGGTGTCGCCATCGGATGACTGCGCACGCAGCTATATACACGGAAAGTCCTGGTTGGAAGGCAGTCTGTTCAGTCTTTGAGCACCGGCATTCGGATTCGCTTGTTAGCAAGTATCAAGTGTCTAACGCAAGAAATGAGGAGAAATGCGATAGCGTCCCTGCGTCCATTCAGAGGATTTGCTCTGGATGAAGCTTCAGGTACTAAGCAACTCGACAAGCACCCCTTGAATAAAGTAATGTCGACTTTCTCTTTTTCAGAATACAATGCCAGAGGTAGGTTGTACCTACGGCATTGTACCTCCGGCATAAAAAAAAAAAGAATAGTTTGTACATTAGCAACAGCACGATAGAGCGGGAATATGTCACAATAAACGATGTCATAATATGAAAGCTAAGTCAATATGAACTGCGTCTGTGCCCGCATTGCGGCTCACGAAACGTGCAGACAAGACCAATGAAACCAACGCTTTACCCATACATTCAACCTCATTCCGCCAGCCCCGTCCACACAGCTCTAAATTCATTAACTCCGAGCGATGAAGAAATATCGAAACAACTCCCCCCAACATCTCTAATACTGCCGTCACATGCTCTCACATTCAATGACCATCGAAACCACAGGCCATTGAAATCCACGTGCTTAATTGGTTCCTTTATCCGAGCTCGAGGAAGGAAGCCAACCAGCCTCACGGATTTCAAGGATCTTTAATTTCAATAGCAATTGGAAAGCCAGCGAGTGACTGCGGATACACTGGAATGTAAAAGCGTTCCTAAAGCAACTGCTCACCGAAGGGATCGCCGGGGCGCTTCAACAAAGTTTAGTACGACGCAGTGACCTGTCCTACAGTCGTGTAGTGCGCGGGAGTGTAGGGTAAGAGTTCAGAGTTCCTGTTTGTGAACTACGGGCTTAAGCCCCAGAGTTGAAAGCGCCTTTCTTATTTCTACGCAGCCCTGTGATAAGCAACAGCCGCCATCATCATATCCATGCCCAGAAATTCTAAAGGTCGAAACGCTGGCGCCATCTATCGACCAATAAGCGCCCAGAAGCTCCTGCAACTCTAACCGGCCACATTTTCAATAATTAATAGATGAATTTCAGTAATTTCCAGATTACTGTGAAGAGAGTAATGTGTTCTATTTATATATGAAATCTGGCTCCGGTATTTCCTGCTGCTCTTGAAACATATGCAGTACATTGACTGGAACAAAGCGTTCGGTAGCACTGCTAAAAGTATGCTCAGCTACAGAAAATTGTCAAAGGCAATCCAGGAATATGCAAGCAGCCACAATAACTTCATTAGAATTTAATTGCACACTGAATATACTTAGGAAATGAAAAATCCGAAAAGATTGCGGTGAAGTATGCGCCATGTGCTAGAAGCTTCATCTCATCGCACAGAAGAACGTACGTGTGTTTTCATATTATTCAATACAGTATTCGGCTCGCAATGATCAATCGATCATCTTCGTATTTCAGTATTAAATAGGTTGGAGGTGCTGCCGTATTTGAAAAGTCGTCTGGATATCACAACGTCTCTAAACGCTGCGAACAGTACAAGTGCTCCTGAAATTCCACTTAACTGTTCAGCACCATTTGAAAAGATGCTCAAGAGCGTCAGGGACGATTTTAACCCGAACTGGGGTTAGTTAACAAGTTAGGAAGCACACTATTTTCCCATCATACACTGAGCCTACGTCAAGTGCAGTCATCACAATAGTCCAAATATTCTTGGAAGATCTCAAAGATTAAATTATGAAGCCGCTCGATGCTTTCGACATCGGCAGATGGCGCCTGAATAGACGTCCCAACTTGTTTCACATTAGTAACTGTTCATTACGTATTTTCATTTCAACGGCAAAAAAAAAAAAAAAATCTTGACCAGGAAGTTCAAAATACCCACCGAAGGTGCTTGGACTGAAGTGTTCTGTCCGCTGATAAAAGTCTTAGTCAACCTCAATCGTGCTTTCAAAAACATCGATTTGTCCCGTAAAATCGACCACAGGGACGTACACGCTGTCGACACGACTAGTGGGAGGCATAGACATAATAAACATGTGTAATCATGCACGATTCATTGTTTTGCGAGAACCATTTATTCAGACTGAGTACATCCGCGAAAGCAGCAAGACAACAAGCCTATCAAGTTTTTTTTTTTTTTTTCTTCACTTGTTATCTCTTGCAGAGCTTGCCTGAACTCTAGCAGCGTGGTATAAAGGTCCGAGCTGCGCTCACGACGCGTAGCTGCTCTGAAGCATTCGTAGCAAAACAAACGTAAGGCAAGGAGCCTGCAAAAACAAGGCAGCACGGTGCTGGTTGCTTGGCGCTGCTTGCACCATGACAGGGAACACCTGTGGTGAACAAATGACACAAATACGCAAACAATCAGAAAAGCACTTGCATTTCTAAATAAGAAGTGGCACTGGTCCATGCCCCCTTTCTATTCATTTCAGTCACTTTCGTACAAGATTGAATGTAGCTCCCCAAATCCTATTGGAAACAAATGATTGACGTCTATAGGGTTAGTACAAACACAAATGTTAGAAATGCACAGTAAACATTTGAACACCCTTTGGTGTGATAGTTTGCCACCTGAACGAGTAAGCTTGTGTTGCTACAAGCACCCTAATACGACAACACCCTCTACGTGGCTGGTCGGAACTAGGAGTGAAATGAATAAAGACAGCAAATGAATATTAAGCACTTCATCCTTTCCGCTGGCAGTTTACTTTTAAAACATTAATACATATATCGAATGAAATGACAAAGAATTTTTCCTTAAATAGGTCGCGAAATAAATGCGTCAAGTGGGATCCGAACTTACGATGAAAACACACTATCCACTGCGCCATACATCAGCCACGTTGCAGCACTGCAGATATTGGTTTCTATACTTACAATTTGTCCTGCAAAGGCCGCTATGTTCTCTTGCAACTCGTGCACTGTCCAAGCCCAGCAAGCCTCTCGATAACATTAGAGTTGGTCGTAAGTGGCCAAAAGCCCAACAGAGATTCGCCGTGAGCGCTGACAGCGGAATGACTCGTTGATACCGGAGGCATATCATCGAAATTGATCATTCGTTACATTTATTAAAAAAAAGTTACCCAATTAACACTCCCACGGATGCACATCTGTTTACTGTAGTAGAATCGGCTGCCGTCAGGGGACGCATACTCGCAACAACCAAATTGTTAGGTCGATCGCTACACACGCGATGAGCTACGCTCCAAAACCAAGAAAAACGGTCAAACCACTGGGCCAGGGCATCTCAGGCGCATCGCTAATCACTCGGCAATGTATACTCGCATGGCGTCTCCTGCAATGAAGATCAAAGGCGGGGTGCAGCGAGGACCAACGGCGATGCTTCCCGCCCCCTCATCTGGCGTGTCTATATAACACAAGCTAAACGCTGTTTCGCCCCGCTCCTTGCGTAGCGCCAGCGATTAGCCGGAGACAGCCTAACGGACCCGCGCATTTAAGCCAGAACTGAGAAAATCAAAAAGCGCCACGCGCCATGGCAGAAAGATACATTATACAGCTTACAGTAACCCCCCCCCCCCTTTTTTTTTTTCCCTTCCCCACTCATTCGAGTCTCTTTTTCTCGGGACGATCACGCCCGAGTCACGACCCTGCAACAGCGAAGGCGTCCTCTCCTCCCCCCCTACGCGAGCTGGGCCCTATTCGGCCCACGGGCCCGCCGCAATATCGCCGGAGGCCATCACGACTTCTTGGCGCGCCGGAGCACGGCGGAGCTCATCATCCGGAACTGGACACGTGCCGGCCACGCGCGGCACACACGCCTGCTGAACGCTGCGCAGGTTGGGCCCCGCATACCGGAAGTGACGTCCGCTCCCCCTTTTTTTGTCGACCCCAGCAACCCGGCTCCGGGAATGAGCCACCCACACCATACCACCCCCGTTATACGGAGTTCCTCTTCGTCTTCTTGTTCCCCTTTTTTTTTTTTTTTTTGCTTTTTTTTTTTCGTTTCGGACGCTTCATGTGGCAAAAGGGCCGGACCGGAACCTCGCTGTTAATACACGTTGCACCTGACTGACAAGAGAAGCCGGGAGCGCGATCACGGCGTGGCAACAGGTCGCTCGGGAGCAAGCAGGTGGCGATAATGAGGCGCGATCATCGTTATCCTGGGCAAATTGGTGCCGTTGAAATCTGTACAAGTATAGGAAAGCAGGCCATCAGCGAATTTCCCCTCATTTCGCCTGACAAAAAAAAAAAAAAGGATGCCGTTGAATCATAAGCTAAACAGCGACGCTATACTTAACAGTTAGTCTCTTAGCAAAAGTACCTAGCTGGCAGCGGTTGTACTTAGAAAGTGGTGTATATTCCTATCACGTACGGTAACTTTCCCTTTTTAAAACACCTATTTTGACATTTTGAGAAGCTACGTATTAAAAGTTACGCATAATGCTTATGCTTGGGTCTACGTAGCCCTTAGATTGAAGAGAAATTAGCCGAACTATATCATAACCTGTAGTCCCGCTTCACCATTTAATCAGAATTTTCCTCACAACAACGTAAATTGCGCGCCTATAGTTGTAAAAATTATCGCCACGAGAATTCAGGGACCACCCTCTCATTCGGCCACTTTCCAAGAGGAATGCCAATTTACGTGCGAGCCGTTCGGCTCGAACTGCAGCTGAATCGCGCATGACCAGAGAAGCTCGAGGAGAGCCAGATTTTCAGAGCCATTTCCACTTTTCTCAAGTTGTCGAATGAAATGACACCAGGATCAGCTGAAGCGTCACAACCGTAAGGAATTCGCTTCCGAAGGTAAGGCCTACAAGTAAACATTAGGGTACATCTGAACAAGCTGACCAGTCAAAAAACGGACAGCGCATACGAGAACCTCAATGAGCGGCAGCTTATATATAGGTACTCTTTAAAAAGAAGTATATGATCGTGGTGCTGAAAGCTGGACGACAAGAAAGAAACTTGAAACTACGGACAGCGCCAAAAGCGATGTCATGGAAGATGATAGACACATCATGAGAAGGTAGCAACAAGCCAGTATTATTTAGATATCAAGCGAGGTATACATGATATACTAGAGTAAGGCAGAAGTACAGTTCGGCTGGTCATACGATGAATAGAATAAATAACAGCAGGTCCATTAAGGCGACAGAATGAGTGTCAATTGAAAGAAAGCGAAATCTAAGGAGGTAAGGGATTTGAGGTAGTGACGACTGGGAAATAGGCTCGGCTCGGCTAATGAAGACGCGAACAACTGCTTAACACAAGGAGGCGCGGGCCTTGGTCCAGCAGCGGACTTCGAGGCTCGCGCTGACGGAAACTATATGACATACCAAGCTAGCGCCTTTCGTATACGACATGATGTAGGTCGCGCAAGCGGCCCCAAGTTCGTCCCCGTGACGAGGAAACAAAGCGGTATACAAGCAACGAACAGCGATACAAGCGAAAAAAGGGAAAGCTGCACTGTCACAATGCCCTGGACGCCGACGAAGCAGGTGACGACAACAGAATCGCCCGCGATGACAAACAGGGCAACACGATATGGCGCGTGCGAGACAGGCAGCCGGGCCTGCCACCCCCGCAGCCGTCGTCTCGCCTTTGATGGGGGGGCAGGGAGGGCCTCGCCCCAAGGGCTCAGATGCGCTGGCTCCTCGCACGAGGCGCAGATGGGGCGAGCCCGGTGCGCGTCCAGCGTCTGCCACCAGTGACCCAGATTTGCGACCAGGCGTGCAATATGGCAAGCAACAGCAGCGATGACGAGACGCACCATCGGCCAGCCTGGGCAGCCCGATGTACGACCTACACACACTGCGTGGTGCTGCTGCTGAAGAAGAACAGAACGTGCGCCCACGTGCGACGGCAACGTATACAAGTCAGCGACGCACCGACAGGCCGCGGAGACAGAGAGGGCGAAGCGGTAAAGAAAAAAAAAAGTAAGACCAGCGAGTGAAACCTCGAAAGCACAGAACGAGGGAAGATGGAAGGTGCTCTTCACAGTGGCGACAAAACTGCGCACTATCCGCGTTCCGCCGCACGGACGGCACCCGAGCCACCGGCGAAGCGCGGCCTAAAAAGCAAACAGAAATCGAAATTAAAGGAAGAGCGTTTTGCGCCAGGCCCAGAAGAAAAGGCAGACGGGACTGTGGGGAATAAGAAAAAAAAAAGGAAGCGGCGCGCCATCTCCTCCACTTTCTCCCATCGGCTTCCCCACAAGGCGACGACGGCCATTGTGGGACGAAGAAGAAAAAAATTGCAGTGGAGGCTTCTCCGCATGGACGAACCGGCCGCTGCCGCCGGACCGTGCGTGCAACAATGAAAACCTGGGTTGGGCCGCTCGACGAATGAGTTCCGGGTTCCGAAACGGAGGAGCTCGGGCGCTGAACGGGGGGAGAAAAAAAAATAAAAGAAAAAAAAAAGGCGAAAGTGTCGCAGCGAAATTCCTGCGCCCTCTCTTCACTCCCGTTTCCCTCTTTCCCTTCTTTTCATTCCCTTATAGAAGCGCCTTATCCCTACTTATTCTCGAATGTCTCTTTACATCCATTCCTTTCGTAACAGAGACCGGTGGACCGCGACCGCCGGACATTAGCCGCCACGGAAGAAGGTATATATAGAAAAAGCGTACACAGTGGACGGGTACCTTGCAGCACGCCGCTGGCGGTTAGCCCGTGAAAGGGCTGGGCTGCGCGCACGCAGAAACGGCCACGCGCGTATATGCGTTCGAACGGCGGTCGTTCTTTTGTCTCCGACACTACGCACGGTGGCACGCGGAAGAATCTCGCGCGGGGGCATTCCAATGACCAGTGGCGGCCTATAGCAGGCCGGGTTCCAACGCGTGACAACCGCCAAAGAGCCGCGATGTTTGAAAACAGGTGAACTGAAAGGGTCCGACCGCCAGCGTGGAATGTCATTTCACAAAACGCCCGGCGACCGCATAAAAGCCTACAAGCCATGCATTCGTTGAAGCCATGTATAAGCTCCTCTTTGTTTCGAGTGACCGCACCGAGCCACGCAGTTTTAAAGGCACCGGGCGTCTTCGTGCGGGCGAACGTCGAAACAAAAACAGCTCCCCGACCGACGGGCATTGTTCCAGCGCGAAGAAAAGATGCGCGCGAATGGATGAAAGACGGCGGCGCGACAAGGGCTTGTAATCTTCCAGCGGATGACGTTTCGTGCGGAGAATTGATTGCCTAGCACGACCGCCTAGCAAACGGACCTCAATCAAGATGCACGGCAGGACAATCCTGCCATGCGAAGGAAATGGCGCGCCATATACAAAACGACGCGTCCACTGATGTCTCAAACCAGTGGGAAAATCTGGCCGACTGCACAGTTCCTATTGTTCATTGAACCTGCACTTGTGCCCTAAGCAAGATACAGTAACATGCACAAGCTCGATCCAGAATCGATCCTTCAGAGCTTAAGTGTCCTATCGGTGCTCTTGAAATCATATATTTACTTCCACAAGTGGAGCACCAAGCCTCTCTTTCGTTAGCAGGTACGCAGATGTACACGGTTCCCTAGCAGTATGCAAAACACGCATCTTAACAATCAACGAAGTTACGTTTATTTCACGAAGTGATTAGTTCCACGGTTTCCGCGAAAACAAGCAGGCAACTTTAGTACGCAATCGAAGAAAACAATCTCTGTGTTCAGCAGAGGCCAGCGTAAGAGTAGTATACAATCCGAACAAGAACAATAGCAGCGAGAGGAAAGACACAAGCTGCCCCCCTCATTAACGAGGAGCGAAATCCACCGTTCGAGCTTCTTGTACTATACCACAGGCACTTTCCAGACCTGCTTTCCTCCACTAGCACGTAAGTCCACTCCACAGAGAAAAACTTGTCTGCTTTCCTAGCACTGAGGCTAGCAAGTTTAATCACTAATGCACAGACCACGCATGCATGTGCGACCTGCGCATAATCAAACAAAACTTTACCCACAATACGGACCTAACGTGCACGTCTTCAATTGATTAGTTTGTGTCGTAGACTGAATTGACGGATTTTGGGAGGCACCTCTCACGGGGATTCCTGACGACGAAATACGACGAAGTAAGCCTTCAGTTCATGAAGTGTGACGATGAAAATCACCCGTTGCTCTGTCTAGAATGATACTTTTGTGTTTTCCTCAGTAATCAAAGAGATGCCTACGAAACGCTGACGAAATCCAATTTGGTTTACACATATTATAGGGTAACTACACATCTGGCAACCTTGTAAATGAAACACTTGACACTCATCGCTTACGCACGGGCAATGCCTGCTGCTTAAGCACCAATGTTGGACAGGGCCACCGCGTTGAAGTTGATGTTTGTCGGATCACGAGCGATGTAGTCCTGGCACACCTTGGCAGCGTCCTGCGAAAGCAACAGAGAGAAAGAAAAGAAGAGGTTACACTCGCGTGTCTGTAGTGCGTTAAGGCAAGGCCACGGTAATCAAGAAGGCACGAGGTTTCCATGTCTTAAAATGCTGTTATCTTCATCATGCCAAGCCAGCCACAGCAACAACTTTCGGTTAACAAACAGCAATGTCAGACCAGCAGGTCGGCAACATTACGACCCCGCCAGCATGTTTTACCAACCGTATGAGGCACAGCCAACGAAAACATTCATAAAGGTAGGTTTGGACTACCAGGAGGCCACAGAAATGTCCCTGACATGTATCGAAGTCGAAAATGTCGTGAAAGTTGGCTTTGATGAAAAACGGCACCGAGAAAAAAAGAGAGAGAGAGAGAAAGCTTACATTGCCGTGATTACATATGTTATATATCAGTTATTGCGACAGACAATCACGTGCTTTGCACTTTTCCGTGCGTTAGGCGCGTTAACTTCTTGCTGGGAACGACAAATGCCGTACGTCGGCAGGATTTGTACTCCGTGCCGCTAGAAGCTTACGCGCTTGCACGTGAAGTCTTGTCATCGCAAAATAAATAAATAAATAAATAAATAAATAAATAAATAAATAAATAAATAAATAAATAAATAAATAAATAAATAAATAAATAAATAAATAAATAAAAGGAAGCCTCGTAACCCTGATATAAGATATTGCCATATGAAACACGATACCCTAATGTGCAAAAAACCCACAGGTTTCCATATATGTCATGAATTTCTTTTTTTTTTCTTTTTTTTTTTTCAATATGGGCTGGGCTGTCTGCGCAGCAAAGTCATCGTCCTCTACGCGTCGCTAAACTTCAAACGTCACCACTTTTTTTTTTAATGAAACGTATGCAATTAATAACACCGCACATTGCAGTATCAGGGTTCCTCGCCGGAAGAACGCAAATTAGACATAACAGCCGGGCGAACACTACAACCACAACCGCATCGATGGAGTTCTCTTGGAAATATTTTTCCCCGTATATGGGAGCACGACCGAAGCACCGACATTCCCCCTATCCAGTGATGGAAGCGACATTTTACTTTTTTGGAACAGATTTTGGAGCAGAAAAAATTCCACTTTGTAGCAGCCATAAGTGTTTTCGGAGGAGAAAAAAAATTGCTAGTTTCAGCAGCTATTGGTGTTTTCAGGGCAGATGACAAAATATGCCATACGACTCCTCGAGTTAAAAGCACGACCGAAGCGTCTTAAATATTTATTATGAAGCATATATTGCACATACAATAATCAACGCAAGTTGTAAGAAACAAACCATTAAGAAGATGGATGGTTATCAAACGCGCAGTAAAATGAGCTATATAGTATTTAAAATACCAGTACTTGTGGCAGAAATGAGATCAAACCGGCAAAGCTGAGCACGAATTTATAAAAGCAACTACAATCGCATATAACCACTGCCAAAGCACCAGTTGATAATCGGCCTCATATCGAAGTAATCTCACATTTCACCAAAATAGCCTGCATGTCAAGTTCAAAAATACCGCTAAATGAGCTATTTATTCAAATGCCATTCTTGTGGCAGAAATGAGGTCAAAGCCGATAAAGCTGAAGCATCACAATGTAAAAGTAATCAGTCAGATCTCAAAGTTGCCACAGCCGCAGTTGGTAATTAGTATGATATCGAACTTCCCAGCGCCGTCTCGGAGCAGGTTCGGAGCAGTTACTAACAAAAATGACAGTTTAGAGCAGCATATAGCAGCGTTTCTATTTTGGGGCAGTTTGGAGCAATTGGAGAAGCCCTTCCATCACTGCCCCTATATACACCAACCCACACCGGAACAGCGGGAGACCCAGCTCACCAGCCTCAACACTGATGATCAACGTCAGCTGGTGAAGAGGTAAAGGCAGTCAGGCAGGTCACATGGCTTCTTCGACTGAGGAGGCCAACCGCAAAGACGTTCAATCATCATCATCATCATCATCATCATCATCATCATCATCATCATCATCATCATCGCGCACTCGAGCCAAAACGCAGCGGCGATATGTTCGGCATGTCTCTCTGCGCCGGAGCAGCTAAATCCACAGCCGCTCTCGATACGCCTGAAGCGTACCGTTTAGCAGACTTCTCTTGAGAGCGCCAGAAACGGACACTGATGGACAAGTTCCGCAAGCGCTCGGTCGCAATGTCGCCGCAAGACACGCTTCCGAATGACAAAAATTCGCTTGAGCAAGTCTCCAGGCAAATCTTGCAATCACTCTAACCAAGCAAATCTCGGAGCGCTCTAGTTCGCTTAGACGGAACTAGTTAAATACGCCTAGTCGATCATACCATAACTAAGGTTGTCTTACAACTATAGTTTTGCCGTGTAAAAATACAGCCCATGCCAAATTTAAACTTCGCGCGAAGAACATTGTATGAGTCAAATCCCTAGGATATAGAGATTTGGCGCTGGTGCCATTTGTGAAAATCTAGAATATTACTTTAAGAACCCATCTAAATACTGCATTTGATTTATCCGGTGCGACCAGATTACAATATCTGCCGGTCCTTTCCTGCCGCATACAAGACACGTTCCAGTACGCACTATACTGTGGCCGTATGGGAGTGCATACCGCCCCAAACGGACCCTGGAAGCTTAAGCAAGAGAAAAAAAAATTACGTAAAAGTACATCGACAATTACATCGTCAAGTAAATTCATATATTCAGCCCTGCTTGCATACAAACGAGACGCTGTAAACACACGTATAGAAACAGCGAAATACACGTTTTTGTATTAACTTTTTTTATTACGGTCACATAAGTAGGCCCGCTTGCAAACATCGAATGAGAGAAAAAAAAAAACACGGTATTAGCATCCAGAGCAGTGGGCGCTTTAAACCAAGGCACCCTGGCGATCAATCTGCGAGAAGCGGACGAACACTCAGTGATATTCCAAGTCACGGGGGAAACAGAGAGGGAGGCGACAAAAAACGCAGAAATGGCCGAACGCGCACGAACTTAAGAGACAGCAAACAACCGTCCAACAGGAAGAGGAGCAGCAAGCCGACTTGCGCGCCCCCGTTAAGTGGAGGCTATCAATTTCCAACATTTATCCGAGGGACAGCAGGCTGACAAATTTTAATTACCGCCGCGCGCGAGAAAGCCACGAAGCAGACAACAACGACGACGACGCATGCAGCGCCACATTGCACCACACGGAGGAGGAGGAGAATGGACCAGAGGGGGGAGGAGGGGGGCGAAGCTGCAGGCGAAGCGACCGAGGCGAAGACAGGCGAGCGACTCTTGACTACACGACGTGAAAGGTCCGGCTATACAACTAAGCTCCTCGACCACTCGCGCGGTGTCATCAGTCACAAAAAAGAAGCGCCTTGCGCGCGCGCGCTCGCGGCAAATTACTCCTCCGCCGCGCCCGACACAGCCACGAAGAGATGGAACGGCAAAGACGAGAGAGAGAGAGCGTGAGGGAAAGAATCCGAGCCAGAGAAATAGCAGTTTTCCGGTCCATGCTCGCAATTTAGCATCAACGGCAGCAACTATAAAGCGCTGCGCGGCGGCCCTCCAAGCACCGGTGGCAGACAGACACGCAGAAGCGGCTAAATCGAACCCACCGAAGCTTCTGTTGCGTTCGGAGCATGCAAGAAAGCGCATACACGCCGTTTGCTACACATACGCACGCATACTATAGTGCAAAGCAGAAGAGGGAAGAAGCCACAGAAGCTGCAACAGCAGGAGCATCAAGGATAGAGGGCCGGACTGGGCGCAGCAGGTGCCTTTGCATCCGGGTGCGTGCCGCGCATGCGCAATTACGTGAGCCGCCGCTGCCGATGAAGCAGCCTTCTCCCTCCCCCCATATCTCTCCACCTTTCCCACTACTACACTACACAACTATACACTATACTGCTACTATAATACCGGCTCCTCTTCTACGCCGACTACTTCGAGCAAGCGATAAGCTTGCTTGCGCGCAGAACGGCCAAGAAACCAACGGCGTTGGGTTGAATGTGGAGTGCCATGCGAGCTCATGTATCGCCTTCTTCGTCTTCCGTTTCGGAGGCACGCACGCATAGACATACTATATACACGAGCGCGCACGCATTAGCAAACACGGCGCTTGGGTCGCTATGCGGACGCTCCGTGGCGGCCACGCATGCACCTCGCATGGAAGGTCCAGAGTCAAAGCAATTATTTAAATGTCGTCAGAGATGATTGCGCCGCCCGCGAAAACAAGATTTAAGAAAAAAAAAAGAAAACACAGCACCCAGCAACGAAGTTACGTGTCTTCCGCGGCCAGGCGGCTTTGGAGCGTACAGTTGCGTGTATCGTGTGGAATGTTTCGCGCTCTTTCACGACGACGTAAGAAAAGCTGCGCGAAGAATTACACAAGATGCGCGGCGAACGCTGCGGAAGTTTAAGTGTATAAGGCCAGACACAAGAAATAAAGGAAAAAATATTAAGAAAGCCCTGGCTACCATCAGGAATCACCGAGCAAATAACTTCAGCCCCCCCCCCCTCGGGGACCCTTGTTATACGTGCTAGCAGGGGCTAAAGAACTGCACATATCCGTGGGTGCACGAGAACGCTCGCACCGTAATTATAGACAATGAAGACGTATGCTTAATTGTGCCCGGCACGGCGTGCGCTTGCTTGCAGCACGGTATTATACCGGCTGCAGCGCGGTCGTCGGCTGGTGTTTTGCAGTACATTATACGAACGATACGGCGTATACAATTGCACACAACTGCCCCGTCAACCTTACTTCTCACTGTAAATAAGTGCTCAGTCTCACAGCCGGTGTCAGCTGTCGGCTGAATGCCCATAGAAATGAATATTTACGAACATCGGTCTTAGTTTTCCTCACTAAACACGCCGTGACAGACAGAAGCATGTCGCCAGTAACGCAGTTAGAACCACTTGCCACAGCACACACTGTGAACCGCAAAAACGTCGCAGCTATGTAGTATATGAAAGCTACACAGAACTAAATTGCGACCGAGGATCGACGCCATTTCCTCCTGCTCAAAAGCAAAAAGCACGCCACTACCCAAAAGCACGCCACTGCAAGCGAGATGCATCGCGCCATTGCTTCGCCAAGAAAAAAAATTAAATAAATAAAATGCCGCTGTGTGTGGAACCGATGCGCGCGACACCGCGGCCGCACGGTGAATTAACAATATGAACACTTTCCTTCTGAGCTCAAGCGTTCAGACGAAATGAGAGAGTAATGTCAACAGCCGCGCAAGGAAGCAATACTAGCCGCGGCGACAAACGCAGCCTCATAACAAGCAACCCAGTCCAGCATGAGCAAGAACATCGTCGCAGAACGGTCACGCGGGCCGAAGCTACGTAGCTAGCCACCGGCAAAAGGTCCCATTACATTTCATTACGCCGATACCGGGCGGAGGCGGCGGGAAAGGGAATTGTAGGGGGGGGGGGGGGGGGGAGTGAATGTAAGAAAACGACGGCAGTGCGTGCCGAGGCGAAGGCACGCCGCGCGGTATCAGCGTCGGTCACCGCATATGCGTATACGCAGCTATAATACAGCGGGAGTTGAGGCGGAAAATGAGCGGGAGACCGGCGGAGGACGATCCGCGCCCAGTGGAGCGAAACGATCGTGGCGGAGACGCGAAGCGCCATCGTCGATCGCCTCGGACACGAAAAGTCATGCGCGAGCATGCAAACGGACAAGAGAAAGCTGGAGACGACGACGAAAGAAGCAAAAGTATACTATATGCTGTGTACAGGCAAACGAGCGGAGAGCGCCCGAAAGCTTCACTCTTCGCCGGAACACGCTAGAAGAACAAGAACAAGAACAGCCAAAGAAGCCGGAGAAGCGCGCAGTCGGTGCCCTATGCGTTGACCCGCACTGTGGCGGCGGCAGTTCGTCCCGAGAAGAGCGCCCCGAGGCGATCCTCGGGCCGTTTTGATACGCTCGCCAGAAACATTGCGCCGGGTCTGCGCCCCCTCCTCGCGTATTCTCCCTTCCTTCTTATTCTCCCTTCATTATAAATACGGCGGCACTTATTGGCTGGCCGTCCGTCGGTGGCTCGCTCCACGGCACGCAGAAGCGGCAGCAAGCAAGCAGCCTCGCCTCCGGGGAACGTGCCGCCGCCGCTTCTGCTGATGCTGCTGCTACACATCGGCTACCATACGGCGCATCGCTGCTGCTGCTGCTGTTGCCAGATCCGGTTCGGATGACTACTCTCGACCCCCCCCCTAGTTCGCCCCTCCTCCGTCTATCCCCCCGCCTTCGAGAAACAACGCAATGCGCGGCCCCCCTTGGCCGTCTCATTTCTCGGTTTCCATCGCATCGCATGCCCTATACCGGGCAGAACAATAAAAAATACCCGGGACATTATACCGAGCGCGCGGTCACGTCGTTAAGGCTGCAGGCCCGTTCTACGCAACCCCTCGCTTTCGACCCTTTCGTCGACCCCCTGGTTCGGGATCGCGCGGCACAGTTTCTTTGTCTCCTTTAAAAAAAAAAAAGTTGCGTGAGTGCGTCTCGATGAACGGGGCCCGCTCGCATACTGCTTCTTTCTTGGGCGCATAGTATATCGTGCACCCATAAGGATGCGAGCTTCTGCGTAGGTCCTTTACTGTGCGCTGCGATCACGGTATCCTGTACGGGCACGAACTCTAGTCAATAAGAATTTAATCTGTGCCGAGACACTGAAAGGCAATGTACTGCGCCTATACAGAGACTTCCGCGCTCCCCAAACTGCACTTTCATAGTTCGATGAAACGGGATCTTAAGTGCTGGTGGAACAACGTGGAGTTACTACACGTGACGCCATCTATGATTTCGTGGCAGGGCGCGGAGTTCGTCATCTTGCTCGTTTCTTTACAAATTCAGCAACGTTCGCTGCTGAAGCGCGTAAAGCTCACAAAGCATACGCGGCGCGACGACCCACCCTTTCAATTTCCCTCATCTCACCTTGGCTCGACCGCGAAGTCCGAGAAATAATATAACGTTCGCGGTTTTAGAAAAGGCATCCCTAAGCTCTACACATTCTACCTTTATATGTATCATGGAGGTGGTCACCTTCACAGTTATAGGTGACCGCCACTGTTTCTTTAGATGAAAGAATGGTAAAAACCGCACGGACTTGGATGATTTTAATTATGTTTTATAGGGTCTGAAGGTAGCATTGATATTAATAGATTCCGCGTCCTGCGACAACTTGAAAATCACCGCACGGGGTCCTTGCGGTGCTTGTTATGAATACGATTCACAAGGACAATATACACCTAACTTCAGCGCGAAGGCTACACGTTATAACATGCTGTTAGGACCGATGAAAAAATGTCACAGTTTCGCCCTAAGGGCGAAGCAATGAATGCGATAGCAACACAGCAATGTCATACGAAGTAAGGTGAGCGGCCTTGGTAGCAATATAAATTGTAGTAAACATGAGCTGATTAAGTAAGCAGGTGTGCTGCGGCGTAAGTAGACCGACATGAAGAGAGACTCGATGACCACGAGAAGGCGCGTGTGAAACGGTGGTGTTGATGAGAAGCGCTTACCGTGGGCAGCGCGTGCGAAGGGACACACCTGTAGTGCTGCACTGCCGATCTGGGCAGCATTGCATGTGTAGCGTGCGTTGGAAAATGTGGCCCGACTATTACTAACTGAATGAACAAGCGTGGTGTGAGCGCGCACAAACAAACATGAATAGATCACACTGAATGACTGCAGTCAACGACTGTCAAAACGCTGGCAGCGAGCGTATGTACGTGCGGTCTATCGCTTCAACGGAAACTGAGCGGCGAATGCAGGGAGCATAAAGGTCAGAGCCGTGTGGAGATAAGAGACGGTGCGGTCGAACGAACAACGAGCGCGGTTGTTGGCAGCGTAGAAGTGAAACTTTTTGTTCAGCATTGAAACACAACTATGGCGTTACTATGGCAACCCGAACATCGGCTGCAAATTGTTTTCAACGAAAAATAATGCCAGGCGGAATAACCTGAGCTCTAAATTGAACACCTTTCGTCACAAGCGACCAGCAGTGTCAAACCTCTAAAATCCGAACGGGAGCGCTGATACGAGGAAAGTTAAATCTGGAACCAGCGTCCGGCCGCCGATATACAGAGAGAACGCGAGCCCGCACTCTGGCCTCTATATGCCTAGACGCCACAGAGACCGGCCAGCCTTTCTCACCTTTAAAGCATGAAATTATGACGAGAAGGTTACGCTATAACAAAGGTATCAATTGAATTGAATTCCGGAGTTTTACGTGCCAAAACCACGATTTCATTCTCTTAATTGGAACGAAGGTATGCACTTGTAGTAGCCAGTGGTTATATTTTGAAGCCATGTCCATATTTATCGATAGCTATTTTGCTAACTATAATCTACGAACATTCTCTCTGAAGTGCTTCGACGGAAAGATTACACATATCCTCCTGCGCCAAATTTCTTCCACGTTTGGCTTGGATCAGCTAGAACTTGCGCCAATAAGAGAATGGTACAATTAAGTCTACGCTTTCTTCTGTAACATCCCCGCAGAGCAATGTAGTAAAGTCAAACACTTCGCCTTGAGCAGAAACTTCCGTGCGATCACGCTAATCCTCCCTTTCTTTTTTCTTCTCATTCCGGTGACTTTGATCCTTCAGCCAGATAAGCGGCATGTATGTCAAAGATTCTAGACTTACTTAAAACTGGCCGAACAACGCTTGCCCAATGCGATTCTTTGTCCGCTGTCCTTATTAAAGCAATAGCTTTAAGGGTCCCGTTAGCGGATGGCGGCGTTGACCGTGAGCGAAAATTGTCTACCAATAACAGAGCGGCGCACGCCGCGTGGCGCCGCTCGGTTACTTGCAGCACCACCAGATGGCGCTCGCTTCCGCGCATCTGTGCCGCCAGTACGGGGGAAAGGAAAAAAAAAGAACCAGAAAGCTCGCCTTCGTGCATAGCCTCCACCGTGTACTAATCTTAAAGGCGAAGCTTGAGCGTTTCCAAAGTTCTTTTTTTTTTTTTGCACTCCTCGACGGAACACCGATGGCTTCCACAGCATCATGGCGCCTACATCACCAACGTAAACTCTAGGCCTCATCATCATCGTCAACATACCTCCACTACATATAAATATCATTTTTCACCATCATAAATCACTATCATCAGAGCTTAGCCCATCTGCAGGACAAAGGCCTTACGCAAAGATGCCGAATTGTCCTTGCCCTGCTTGGACCGAACGCACCTCAACCAGGGAAATTTCGAAATGTCACCGCCACAATTTACATACACCGATTTACATTTCCGCTTGAACGCTATTCGGACAAGAGTGGCAGATTCCACAATTTGCCCATTACTGCAAAGCTGTCCCATTACCCAAGCTGCCATCCCTCATGCTCGTGCAGCCAGGCATCGACATTCATGTCTCGAATTAATTTAATGTAATTAAGGCTGAGGTTTTACGTATCAAAACCACGATTTGATTACGAGGCACGCCATAGTAAGGGACTCCGGATTAATTTTGACCACCTAGGGTTCTTTACCGTCCACCCAATGCACGGTACACGGGCGCTTTCGCATTTCACCCCCATCGAAATGCGGCCGCCGCGGTCGGGATTCGATCCCGTGCCCCTCAGGCTTAGTAGCGCCACGCCTTAGCCACTACACCACCACGGTGGGCATTTATAAATGGAAGCCGAGCATTACGCAAAAGGCAAATGCGAGCCTCCGGCAGCACGTGCAAACTCGCAAAAGTGCCCACGTATACTTCCTCAAGTGAACCGCAGCAGGCGCCAAGCTGTCGGCGCGCAGTTAACCTGCATGCCCTCGAAAGATCCTCCAGCGCGCTCTCGAGTTCTTCCTCCCACCCCCTACATCCGACTTGGGCACAGGCTGCGGCCTTCCGAGTCCAGCAATCTTTTGTTCAATCTTGCCGCAACCCGTCATTCGCACAAGGCGACGCATAGGCGTACACGCCACCGTCTCGCTCATTATTCCGGCGGCGGCGACTCTTAGCTGCGCCGATGACCGCCGACCCCTCGACAGCGGAGCGTCGTTCCTCATAAAAAAATGCGCGAAAGGCACGGAAGAAAAAAAGTAAAAGAAAACAATTACCTCCACGTCTCGACACACCAAGAACGCACATTAAAAGGAACGTGTGTTACCGAAATTTGCACCAGACAGCCATCGCGGATGGCATAGAAAAAGCATAAAAAAAAATAAGAACTCCCTCACTTCTTTCTCCGGCAAGCTATACAACTTTCACAAGGGACGCACGCAGCAAGCGCGTTTTGGTAAGGGCCCGCATTTTCTTAACGTCTCTCCTATGAAAATGTGCGCAGGAGGGCGGAATAAAGGAGGCAAGAAAGAGATCGAGGACAGAAAAGTGAGGGGGAGGGTGGGCGTATAGGATCGCGGTGCATATACAGCCGCCACAACAACGACGGCGACGACGAAAAAGGACGGGACCCAGGCGCTCGCTTCTATCTGGCGCGCACGTCGTACGCACGCACGGGCCCCCGGGCGCTTAGACTGTCCGAGGCATATACAGCAACCCCCCCCCCCCCCCCCCCCCTCTTACTCTTCACCGGCATACAGAAGACACACGCACGCACAGAGAGCGGGCAGGCAGGAGGAGGCAGGGCGCGTGTAATGCCCCGCGCACTATATAGCTGGCATCGCGCGCGCGCGCGCGCGCGTCTCAGCCGCGGAGGCGTCCGTGGCACCTTCGCAACGGTGGGCGTGGCCCGAGACTCGACCAGAGATGACCTTGCCCGCCAAATAACAACCCCGAAAACGCGGCGGTGGCGGCCGGCGGCGCAACAAGTGGGAGGAAGGGGAGGGTGGCGAACCTCCGAAAAAACAAAAGGACCCCGCGGGATAGACAGATAGATGGATAAGCGAGGGAGCTGGGCAGCCGCAGAAGAGAGAAGCGGTCGGCTGCCCGCGCTGGACCGGCCAGCTGAAAGAAAACAGGTACAAACAGCCCCGAAAATAAGAACGCGATGAAGAGAGAGAGAGCAACGCGCCGACGGGCAGGCCGGTAGGAGGGCACCAAATTGGACGATGCGACCTCCGCGCATCCGGGTCGATACCGTTCCCGGCGGCTCGACCGGGCTCTGATTAGGAACCGACGCGTCCCCTTTCGGGGGCGAACACCAGTGAGAAGAGAGAGAGAAAGAGCGAGATGAAGAGTCGAGCAACGCGTGTTTCATGCAACCGAGAAAAGAAGATCCATGCACGCATGGTCATATATACGCGGCGAAACGCAGCCATAGCGCGCGCACGATGGCGCCGAAGCTCCTTCCCCCACCACCTGCGATAGGTCAGGAGATACACTTTTTTTTTTTTTTTTTTTTTTTGCGCCCGATCTTGTCGAGCCCGCCGTCTCGGTGTATACAGCTGCAGATATCTTGCAAAACTGCTGCATGCAGCGGCGGCGGCGGCGGCGGCAGCAGCAGCAGCAACAGGTCGCGCGATCCGATAGTCCGATGGATGGATGCGCTCACGCTCACGAGGCCGCCGCCCACCGCCGCATCTCGCCACGCGATCCCGCATCGCTCGAACACAGCATCACAGGCTGCAGACACGCGAACGCCTTATGCGGCTGTTACGTGTTGCGGGAAAGGAATGCTGCTTCGGCGTGCACGGGTTCATTCCGTGGCACGCACACTGGAGTGTAGAGATCGGCCATTTAGACCGCAGGTGTCCGTCATATCTCCCAGGCGTCAACGCAGCTGAGGTCAAAGAGCGCTGCATGCGAGGCTTTGCCCCGCCTATGTATACGGCTCGAAACGATCGAGCGCCTGCGAGACAACGCCTCGAAAAGAGTTCCGCATACTCGATCTCTATGACAATGCCCATATAGGATATTGCGTCTCGCCGAATTCCGAGTGGTTCGTGCCTTCTGACAATGCGATAACTCCTCTTCAGAGAACCCAAAAGTGTAAATTATCAACACAAAACAGAAATGCGAGGACGAGACAAATACCCCTAACTCGTCTATAAGAAATATACTGCAATTTACTCAACATTCTCCAGCGTAGTCGTACTGAAAACACAATACCGGCACGTTAGACTATCCGTTTTAAGATATATTCTGGCAGGCGAATGCACCTATCGCTTTTTTTTTATGTATATTTGCTTCCCAAGTATTTCGAGGCACCATAACGCTGATACATACTCAATTATAACCATCGAGTGGACAAGAATAAACACACCTCACCAGCGCCCCTAATTAAAGCGCGCCACGGCGCTCAATCAGAGCGTCGAAATGCGAAGCGCCAACGACGGCACCCTCGCCGGAGCAGTAGCCAAAGCATGGCGGCTTCTGAATGAAATCGTCTTTCGTGTATACGCACGACGCGGAGGGGTGTATACACGCCAGATTGCCGTGAACGCGGCGGCACGAGCGCTATCACGCCACCGGGGGCATCCGATGAGGCCCGCGGAGAAATCGTGACCGTACATCGTGGCGGCGAGCCAGAGGCAGCTGAGGGGCAAAAAGCGATGCTTCTGAATGGAGTCGCGTGGCACGGTGGGGACTGGGAGGGTCCCGTCACGACGCGCCGACACCCCCGGTTCGGCAGCGGCGATCGCAAGAGGCCCGCGTAATACGCTATAGGACTACTATATACGGGCAAGAAGACCACCCGGTTGCTGCTGCTGCTGGTCGCGGCTGCGTATATTAGTTGCATGGGCGTGACGCACGCGTCGCGCCCGGTGGACACGTGCCCATTCGCGAGGAGAGACGCGGGCAACGTGTGGCGACGAAGACGACGACCAGCGTCTCTGAAAGAGCGAAGCGCCGAAGGAAGACGCTGTTGCTTAATGAGAGGCTCGGGGCAACGATTCACTGAAACGACCGTGACGAAGACGACCTGCAAGGTTCGATTTATCTATAGCACGACGGGAAAAGTGCAGTCTTCGGCGAAAGATGCGAAGCCACTAAGACAGAAAGTTGGGCTAGATGGCTGCTTGAACGCATGGGCTAAAGTCGGAACTTGAAACAGACAGGACGAGCTAGCGCCGAATACGGTGTCATGTGGCGGACGTTACATCGCGGTTAGACAGGGCCTTGCGTCAACGATCGCCTGAAGGAACATAATGCGCAGGTGCCGTCTTGGATCACACCGTCCTGCGAATGATGTCAGTACACACCAATTCATCCGTAGGTCACCCTAGGTCACCGCGAACGACTACGGATGATGTGAGTGCGCATCACTTGTTGACAGCACACGTATAATTGGTAATTTGGATTTTTTAAAAAGTATCAGTTTCGCACGAAAGGCGAAGCATCGATTGCGCTCGAAAATTACTATAGTAGACAGCTATACGAAGTAAGGATAGTAGTTTTATCGGCCGTTTTAACTTGTAAACATTCACTAACTAAATTAACACGCATGGAGTCACGCGCTCACAAGCAAACATGAACACATCTCACTCGATGACCGCGGAAACTTGCTGTCAAAACGCTGGAGTGAGGAAGCGCGGCCGCAGCAGCGAGCGAATTGACCTTCGTGCTGCCTCTCGCTGCAACGCAAATTAAGCGACGAAACCACAGCGCACGTAAACGAGGCTATCAGCACTGTGCGCACTCTGTCCCATCGTAGATTGCTTTCAAAATAGGACCCGCGCGGCCGCGCCCATACGTAGCAGCCGCCGGAGTAGGACGTCCCCCCCCCCCCCCCCCCCCGGTGCATCGCGCGCGACGGAAGACTGCGCGCTTCCTCCCCGCTTTCCTCCCTTACGTGCGCGAGATTAAGCCGCCATTGTCGGCTCACCCTCGCACGCTTTCACTCGCCCATAAAGCCTACGGCGCGCGGCGACGATGTTATAGCCCTTGGACTTTATATGGAACATCACGGCGACGGCAGAAATACGCCTGGAGTGTCCATATAATTGTTATCGCAATAAAGAAAGTACAGAGAAGGTTAGGTTTACATGCATTTGAAACTGCATTTAACATAAAGGCGAGAGCTAGCAAGAGGGCAGCAAGAGGCTGTATGGTACGCCTGTGCAATGAGCATATATATATATATAGGTATATATACTCTTGATTGTGGCGCTGCTCTTGCTCCAGCGGCCGCCCTGTATATTTGCTGCCGTATTTGATCTTCAGCGCTCCCAATATTTCACACAACTCCGCAGCCGACCCGCCACTGGCAAAAGCTTTCGTCGACGCTCTGTGCTCTAGCCAGAGCTAAGCTAATGTGAGCCAGGGGAGCATGGCCAACAGAAATTCTGCAGCTCGGAGCGCCAAAAGCTACGCAGATTCCACCGTTACGCTCCACTACGCCCTCGATGAAGAAAGTGCAACGGCGTTTCGACAACAGCCAGTCGCAGCACGAGAGGTGGGTTACGCCCTACGAATGACTTATTCTTCGTCGAATCTGCTGCTGATTGTTTGCACGCGAGACACGACCTAATCACCATAAGGACTAAGAAGCGTGTTACTGGAAATTCGAGCAACAAAATATTTTGTTGTCTTCAAACATCGTTACAGAAGTCTGTACATCGTCCCTGATATTCGACAGGGATCGATGTCTTCAGCGGCCCTTGCATGTCGGCAGTGGCGCGCCCGAGCAGAACAGTCTAGGACGCCTCAATGGCCGCGCCGCGGTATCGAGGCACCCTATAACAGTCACCGTGGTGGTATCTTGTCGAACCACACTACCAGTCTTTGGTATCAAACCGGTCAAAGGGACACTGATGAAGGGGTATGTTCGCAGCGTTAATAAAATATACGCTTCCAAGAATAGCAAAACGGCCACTGTTAAATGACCTTTGACAAGCCGGAAAATACGCGTAAATAACCGGACAGGCGGCGACGCCGCCCTGGAGTTCCCGCACCAGCAACACGTGACCTCGTGGTTTTGGACAGTGTCTATTCGGCTCTATAGTTGACTCCTTTCTCGTTTTTTTTTTTTTTTTGGCCGTAAATATAGGAACTGCATTGCATTCTGAAGGAACCAATTAAAGGCTGAACCTAGGAAGTCTTGAGAAAGCTGAAGCGGCTTATAAGTGGGAGAAAGCGCTTTGAAATCCGTGACGTCACGCTGACGTATTGGTGACGGAGTTCTGGCACGAAATTCAATGAATGGTAGTTCAGCATTCATTTTCTACATTATTAATAACCTATTTTCCGCCAAAGGAATAAACATAGTTTTCAAAGAATGCTGCACCAGTCTAAATTGATATAATGTTGCTCTCTATTGTCCCTTTATCGTAACTTGCCTCACTGTTATGCATTTACTCTTCTCTTCTTTGTTTCATTCTTGAAAGAGAAGTTACTGAATTGCACTAAAAAAATGCTTGTTATACTTTAGACATAGCGAATAAATTCTATGCCTGCTACGAAAATTCGACAACAGGCGTCGAGTGGAAAACATCTGCTTATTCTATAACCCTATATCACGGCATGTGGATAACGCGCAAAGCACTGGTATTTATAAATATGGCACCTAGTACAACAGCTGGTAATTGCAGAATAAAACCCTATACATACAATTTACGCACCTCAATCGATGCAGGCGCACGGGTTCCTCAAAAATGTGCCGTCTCATTAGCAGATCCACGGCCAGAGCTTCGCGTTTGCAAACGAAGTATACGGAGTGATCATTCTTAAGTTGTCCGGAATTTTTAAAGATCGCCTGTGGCAGATAGCATAATTCTTGTCCTCAGCTGGATTATTCGAAGAGGCGGACATTAGTAGCACGAGAAATCGAAACACATATTCAACTAATCCATGAAAATTATCTAATTCATTTATTACGCAATTACTTTACGGCACATACTGCGATTCACGAATTGTAGCCGGTCAGTTTGCAAGACGTATTCACCTGAAGTGAATCTCCAGGATGACACCAGTTTCGAGATATTATTTCCCAAAGTGTGTGGGACTAAATACATGGGCGTTCCAGTTACTTTTGGTCTTCAATATATAAAACAGCGTTGTTTTTTTGTGTTTTTTTTGTTTTGTTTTTGTTAAAAAAGTGGAACATTGCTTTTTTTAACGGTGAGTTTCATGGTGCTTATCTCGAAACTGGTGTCCCTCTATAGAAATTCCTTCCATGCGGATACGCCTTGCAAACTCATCGGCTATAATTCGTAAATTTAGTTATGTATGTGCCGTAAAATAATTAAGAAGTTATTTAGTGAATTTATTTAATTAGTTAAATACGTGTTTAGGCTTCTTGTGCAGGTAATGTCCGCCTCTCTGAATAATATCCAGCTCAAGGACTAGAATTGTTTCCCAACGTTCACATGCAAACTGCAGATAAAGCTCTCTTGAATGATCAATATACGGGTTTCCTTTGTTCACAATACTGAATCTTCATAAAATGTGCGTGGAAAACCGGTTTGGTACATGTTTCTGAGTGTTTTCCATATAATTATATTATCTGCAACAGGAGAGTTTCGAAAATTCCGGAAAACTTAAAAATGCATCACACCGTATGTATATGGGGCCACGCAATCCTGTCAAGAGTCGCAGCCGGAGCTGCAGTCTCCTTAGGTGAAACTTTGGGTCGTGATTCTGCGGTCATGCGAGTCTGCGTTTTTTTTTTTTTTTCTTCACATACATAAGCCTTGCCAGCTACAACACATATGCAAAAGAGATTCCTGCAGGAGAGCAGTTCTTCAAAATATCCTCTAATCGCAAGTTGAGAACGTCATTCCTTCCCACTGAAAAGTTAGTATATAACGTGCCTTGCTACAGCTTATAGGGCCATGATGTGGTCCTCACGAAACTGCTCTCTCTGGGTGTTCAGTACGCTCCGAGGAGACTCAACACAAATTACGCTTTTACACTATGACCAAAGGAGGCCACTTTGGCGAAAAGCTGCAGGCGAATTCACTTTATGGGGCGCCGCTTCCAACGATGAGTCTTCGCGAAGACTCTCCCCTCGAGCGTATCGAGGCCAACTTCATAACCGGTCTGTATACACGAATTTACGTACGCCGCTTTTCAAGGCGGTAATTCGATCCCCCACGAAGACTGCAGCTCCGTATAGGCGCACTCGCCGACGTGTTATATTATGCACAAAGTCACGAGGAGCTGGAGACATGCACGAAAACACATGCCTCTTCCCATCAACCAAACCTTACATCACGGCTGATAAATCGCTCGCGCCAAAGCGCACAGTTTCGAAAGACTGCACGCACTACAGCCGACACCAGCAGAGAATAGCAGTACGCGCACGCGCACTAACACACCGGCAACCCTCGCGCACAACCACCACCACCACCACCGCATTTGATATACAAGCCAGATAGCACGTAAATATAGGATAGCACACGCGCTCGCATAGGGCCCCTTGCACTACAGCTGTTCCGTAAAATGCGAGGATATAAAACTAAAAGGGGGAAGAGACAGAAGCATGCCTTATCTCTTCGCTGCCCGAGCCGCTGACCCAGTTCGGGAGCCGATAAATGAAACGCGCTCAAAATGAAAGATCTTTAACGTGCCAATACGGCGCCGGCCGATGTATACAGCCCGTTCGCATATACTTTGTTACGCGAGAACACGGGAAGCTTACGAGGACGAAACATAAAAGCAACGCAGGGACGTTGCTTTCATTCTCTCTCTCTCTCTCTCTCTCTCTCTCTATTCACCTGTCTATAACACGCGCAGCGCCGGCAAGAGAAACAGAGACGGGGAGAAAATGACCGCAATTTTGATAAGCGGAGCGCAAAACCTAAACGCAATCAGGCGTTCACTACAATATTTTTTTTGCTTTCTTTCCTGCCGACGCAGAATGGAAATGAGTGAGACGGGTCGCGCATATTCTTCCGGCGATGCGGAACTAACAGGAATACACGTAAACGTATGCGCAAAGTTGCGTTTCAGGCGGCGCACTGCAAGCAAGCTGCCACCGTGCTCGAAAACCATGCGTGTATATACGCTGAAGCGGCGTGCCTCGGTAATTTACGTTCCACTGCGCGAAGCTATATGTAAGCCGTGATTATCGAGAGCCAGTTTTATAAGGCACGGGCGGTGCAGCGGGAGCGGATAGAAAATGCTATAGCGATCACGCGCCGACACGTATACGTATATACGACGTCCCCCAAGTTGTCCCTCAAATGGTGCGCAAATTACGGTAGATTTATCGCAAAGGGCGTTTGAAAAGCAGGCAATTAAAATATCGGTTGCCTGAACCACCCATATCGATGCGGCAGTTACGCCGCGAGCATGCAACTGGAAAGAGAATGCTTCCCGCTAAGGAAATTCGCTCAAATCTAAACGATGCGACACACCACGCTTTACCGCGGTGCATGGTTCCCCGCATCAAACTCTGCGTGCCTATTGCGCGTTACAAGCTAACATCAGCGGTAACAGTAGAGGTAACATGTTAATGCTGCTCTCTTCACCACGACGTTGTAGTGAACACACAAAGGAAACGTGAATGCGCCTGTCCATGCGTAAGCGTGTGTGTGTGTGTTGCGCGCCTGCAAATATATACACGTATGTTAGCGTGCGTGCGTGCGTGCGTGCGTGCGTGCGTGCGTGCGTGCGTGCGTGCGTGCGTGCGTGCGTGCGTGCGTGCGTAACGAATGTCGACCTTTCCTTCGAAAAAAAATTATTTTCGTCGATCTTTTCTTCGCGTTCTCTCTCTCTCGAAAAATAATATCTCTTGCAGATAACCACAAGTTTACCCTTCTTTGAGCTTTAAAATGAAGTGGAGATAGCCGGAAAGTAAAACGACCGTTCTAAGAAAGTTACTCCTTGTCATCGTTATTCTAAGAAAGTTACTCCCCATAATGGAACACAAAAGAGGAACACGAGGTTAAGCTATATTAGTCAGTTGCGCTTCTGCAATAACGAAACCGCTGCTCTTACCATGAGAGAAGCTTCGTTAAGTCATATATAACGCAAGAACTAGAAGACAGTTGGTGATGCCGCCTTAAGTTCCCGAACCAGCTCGCAGTGCGACAGTGAGTCCACTTAATCGTTAATCGGTCAAGCAAGAGTGCGTTTTATCATAGAAGAACCAAAGACCATAGAAATTTATATCGACATGCAACAAGATTGGAGAGTTTTTTCCAAGCGCAAAATTGTCCAAATACGAGATTTCAACGCAGTGGTCGAACGAGAGATGTCGCTGGAGCCAATGTTTCGGCAAGTGAACCCTGATGAAGACAAGTGCCCTAGTCAAAACCAAGGAGGTTATAAAAAGAAATACTGGAGTGGCAGCCCTCACAGATTGTTACCAGCAGAGCCAGCGCTTGCCCTTATACTTCACCCTTGAACCCTTGAAAGCGTTCTGAACTACACGGAGAACAAACCCGGAGAACTACACGGAGAACAGGTTCAACTGCTCTTGATCTGTTTAATATAAATTTTAGACTAATTGGAAAATTCCAAAATGTTGTTTCGGGTTAAATTATTGCCATATGCTGAATAGTGACACCCTGATATCCCATAGAAGTTGCCCAGACCTTCAAGCTTCAACCTAAAACCAGCGACACAGACAGGCACATCGAGAAGCATCTGTAGGGCAAAATTGGCCTTGTGAATTAAAGTCATTGGAAGTGAGAAGAAAACGCTTCCTGTTCTCCGCCAAATGCCAACGTTAATCGATTCCTATGGTAAGATGGCGGCGGCCGGCTTCACCTTCAGGACGTCATCTCCACTCCAGGAGTTTTTTTTTTTTAAGACCTCCTTGGTCAGAACATTGGCTATATACCGCGACATTCCTTGTTCGATCATGTTTAGATCACTTCCACGTATGCGTTTTCCTGCGATTCTCTGTCTCGTTTGGTCAAATTCATGACGCCGCACTAATGCTGCGGCGCGGAGGTTACGGCATAATATTAAAAAAAAAACTGGAAATTTAGCTCTATCTTGTCAAGCATAACAAACCTTCTTTACCACAAATTCATCAGAACTAGGACATTGAAAATATACTTCATGCACCAGTCTACGCTGACGAGGCTACAAGCGGAGTCACTTGGTATAATACTTCACGCTAAAGGGTCCGTGCCGTCTTCACGTTCACTTATTACGTGGATCCGTGTCCATCAGAGATATGAACAGCGCGCTCTAACAAGCATGTCTATACGCGAAATTAGCGTTAACGACACACAAGGGAAAAATTAAAGCTTGTATAGCTTCCCACACATGACCTTGCGCGATGTTCGATCGTTATCGCTCAGGTTTACTTTGCGGTTTCGTCCAACGCAGCTTTTCAGTAATTTCGAATTCTACAGACGAGCATCTGTAGTGCTGACAATACGCAATTCCTTCGTCGCCATATGCCCCCTTCAGCATACTTTCACCAATTCAGGGAACCAGAAGCTATACACCAGATGTATTTCGGCCGTTACGATCATTACCCGCCAGCCCATTCGCTCTTATTTCGCCAGTGTTTTCGCAGCATACGTAGTATTATACTTGGCATAGGTTTTCGCGAGATGTACAACACATTCGGGTGAAGTCAGGCACAAATACTCTATATGGTAATCTACATTATTGTAATTCCAGAAACATTAGCGCGAATAACGTATCACTAAGTATTATTAGTGAAAAGGTCTGCTTCTAAGTTTACTTTTTCTTATAGTCTAGGACTTGGCGAAAACAGGACACAGACGTCGACCAAGATGATTTTTTTTTTTTTTCCCCGAACTGACGTTTCGGCCTCTACAAGGGAGCCTTGTTCACAGTCTAGGACTTATTCGAGACTTCACAAAATCAGATTTTAAAACATCTGCAGCGAATTTCGCTGAGGTGCCCAGATGCAATTATATTTATCTTCATCAGGGCTGGGCAAAGATACTTTGCAAATGTATCATGATACGATACAAGATACTCGGGCAACAGGTATTCGAGATACAGATACAAGATAATACCGCAATTATTGTATGCGATACGATATTTTACATTTGTCTCTTAAGATACTTCGATACATTCGCAAATGTCTTATTATAGATCAATATAATGTAGCAGCAAGCGCGTATGCACAAAAATGTTTGCTTGCAAATTCCTTAACTCCGACCAACCTTGTTCCGTTAGTATCTCAAAATTTTTGTCTCTTTTGCTCAAAGTATAACACTTTCATTTCGAAACAAATCATTGGGGTTGCTTCAGCTGCTTAACATTAAAGCTCTTTATACGCTGCGCTGTAAGCGGTTCTTGCTTGTCGCTTTTGCAATTGATTAGAGTCACCGCTCTGCTTGCCGACCAGCTAGCGGGTCGCCATCTAATTACAAGAACGACAACAAGAAGCCTCTGCACGATGGCGCAAATACCACTGAGGAGTTATCCATAAAACAGAAGGTCAAGAAAGAAGGTCGGCTGCAGACGTTCGCGCGCTTGTTTTTGTCGAGACGGCGCGAGCGCCCCCACGTGACTCTGCTCCACTAATAGGGACGCGCTGACCTCATCGCCCGCCCTCGCTGGAGGGCTCTGGCGGAAAGATAAAAGAATGTCGCTGCCTTAGTTTTATTCAGGTGGCTTAGCGGCAGCAGTACTAGCTTGAGAAGCGGAGTTCGGCCAACGTTTTAGTGTCGCACGGTGGTGTTGCGATAGCAGTATCTTGCATCTTAAGATACATGATACATTCTTTCATGTATCGTAAATCTATAGATACTGATACACGTCTTGTCAGACGTATCATGATACAGATACAAGACACCCAAAGAGCATCTACGATAGTATCTAGGCTACATGTATCTTCGATACTGCCCAGCGCTGATCATCACGAACGTACACGCCGTACCAGACTTCCCAAATGTTCACGCAAGAAGGCCACATTAAAACAGAAGCCAGTTTCTACTATCTCGGGTGTATGTGGCGCAATCGACAGGAGGGAGATCTTGAAAACAAATCTAAAACGTTATAAAAAATTCAGCGCTTTGTTCCACGACTAGCAACGTTCAAGCCCACAATAGGAAACAAAAAGGAAAGGAAGGAGAGGAAGAGAGAAAGAAACGGAATTTAAGAACGGACGCCTGTTTCTCGTAATTTACTTCGCTTAAGTGTATTAATTACAAAACTAAAATTAGAGTGTGGTCAGCCCTTCAATTACAGCCGCAACAATTTTCCTTCATTTTTTTTTCTTTTTCTGCAGCTTGAAATTTTTATTTCGTAAGCTTTTTTTTCTTTTTTTTCTTCCAGAAGAAACGTACCGGGCCCACAGTTAAGACGTCGTTACGATGGCTCCAAACGCCCCCGTCTGAGCGCTCATAAATACTACAGACTGAGCCGATAAGAACCCCAACTGAAGTTGCGCTAGTGGAGATCACATCGGAGATACTTGTAACTAATGGCAGCTCAGCGAAGTAGTTAACCCCAGACCATGGCACGAAGTATCAAAACGATCCCTTCCTCGATCGTGGGAGCCAGAGATTCTCGATACGGTCGATAGACCAAGAAGGACGGGCACTTTCCAATGTTCGTCGGCCGCTTTTGCAGGTCGCCGCTGACACATGAATCGACTCAATCGCTCATTGTAAGAGTAGCGCGGACCAGTGGCTAAAGAGCGCGACCGCAGCAGCGGCTTATCTAGCGCTGAATTACACAACAAAACAAAGATACTTACCTCTTCAACGAAACAGATCAACTGCGCCTACACACCGTGGGGCAACTAGTCGTGTGCCGCGAAAGTGAGAATAGGGAGTATATATATTCAGGTGACGTAGTGTGATGCCATTTTCTTTGTCCTATTCACGCCTTCCACTGGGCTACTGGAGATAACCAGATCGAGATAAAGCACGCCTTTTTTTTTTTTTTTTTACCGTTCTGCCTGTACACCAATACGGCGGCCTTGAATAACGTCAGTATATACGGACCCACAAAGCACATACGAACGCCGCAGCACATAAAGCACAGCTGCTGCCATAAAGAAATCGCAGACCTCCACTCGGCACGTATAACAAGCCTCAACTGTATCCTGCCATATAGGAACAAGACCCAAAAGTTAGATGGTCGAGAGGCGCGCTCGAGGCCGCATATACGATGCACCGTATACAAGCTACGGGACACGGGAACAAGAAAAAAAAAAAAAAAAAGGGGGGGGGGGGGGGACGAGGGGCCAGCACAGGGCCCGTCATGTAAGTACGTGGCCCGCACGTCTCCTCGGTCAACGGCGTCGTCGCACACACGTCTTCCAGACGCGTCAGCGATGGGCGCGCGTCGCCGCCGATCGGGGTGCGTTGCTCTGGTCCATGCGCGCGCGTGCGCGCCATATAGACGCACAAACTGCCACATACCGCGAGCGCGCACTTTCGAAAGCGCACGCACGTCGACGGGACGTCGAGAGTGAGGAGGAGCGTCTTTCTATATAACATAGCCAGGCAGCCAAGCCGCGGGGGCGATCATTATTATTCTACATTTTCTTTCGCGTGTTACGCTGTCCATTGGCAGCTCGGCAGTCGCTTCTTCCTGCGGACGTTAACGCAGTAGACCTTGTGAGAGAGAGAAGGCTAGAGGAGGGGAAAGTGGCGGTGGTGATGGCGGTAGTATGGAGGGGGGGGGGGGGGGGGGGGGTTGACCAAATCTCGCCCAGTTCGTAGAGGCGGCGGCCGCAGCAGCAGCAGTGGCAAGCACCGCGTGGACGACGGCCGAGCTCACCCGGGCGAAAGAAAGAGCGCGGGGCTGAGGACTCATGCGGTGCGGCCAAATGGTTTCACCGCGGGGCGCCACCTCCAAGGGCGACCCCGCACCACCGCCGCCACATCGGATGCTGCGCTTCTTCACAGCGCTGCCACCGCCACTACCGACAACAACCGCCGCTGTTGTTACTGCTGCTGCTACGATGACGCCGCCGTCGTCGTTGTCCCGCCGCAAGAAGCCACAGAAACCACGTGCCAACCGCTCGGGTTCATCAAAGTCGCTCGGACATGATAGGGAGCCGCGCCGCTGCCTTAAAGCGATGGTGCGGCGAGGACCGCGTCCGCTTATATATATATATAAAGCACAAACGTATACGTATGAATACTATATACATGCACGGGAACACTTATTCTCTACGGTCGCAGGCACTCCCCTCAAAAGTGCACTGGCACAACTTTACGGGGATGAAATCGAACGCCCGCCGCTTTTACCCGACCGCATTCTCGAGGACATCGCGGCCGAGATTCACGAGAGGAAAGACGGATGGTCTTTTGCGTGCAGCGAGTATAATCACGACGAAACGAGAACCACCACGTCGGCAGGAGAGCAATTAGGATCGCAGCTGAAAGAGTAAAAGGCGGAAGCAACGCCGGTCTAAGAAAAGGCCGCATAAAACCACACGCAGGATGATCGCAAACCTATGGGGAGATACCAGAAAACGATAGCGGGAACAGAAAAGAAAAATATCTACAGAAACCATCCACCACTACAGTAAAGATGGACATTAACTGCAGTACAAGACGATCAACGGCGCGGCGGGATAACGGCTCGGGTAGGCACAGTCGGTTTACGAAGCTATACTTAAATAGCCAACGCCAAGCTTCCCCGACTGCGCGCATACCACGCGCAATACCTGCATCACATTCAGCTCTATAGTGATCAAGTCGATCAAACTCATCGATGACCTGATAACGCAGGAGGCTCCACGGTGATCACTTTCTACGTTGTACGTCTCTACAAGTACAGAGATAATTATCGAGCTCAACTGCTTCTTGCTGAAAAACGCAGTAAGCAGTAAGGAAAAGGCTATCAGGCGACGGAGGTTCTCCTTGAAAAAAGAAAAAGCGTAGCTTGGCCAACTAATATAGTGACAGCGACTCGGTGTACTATAGAGAGGCTGGAAGTGGAGCTCCCGACATATTACACGGCATAGTCGCTGATACTTTCCGAATACGACATACAAAGCGTAAATTTGGATGTACGCGCCGACCTCCGGTCGCAGAAACAGACAAAACAAGGCCTAAATTTGTCAACATATACTTCGAACCAACCAGTCTCGCAGTGTAATCTTTGATTACGACATTTTATAAGCTTCACAGTGGCACCACCGCAGAAATCGGAATTCGCGAGTAAACAAACAAAGAAGAGAAACTGCCGAATATACGCTGTTGATCACTTAGGATCCTTCGCTTTTGTCGATAACATCTACTAATAACCGCGACGTGAGTTTCATGCGCATTATGACCACTTCCAACTTCATGTAAAAGTTCAGGCGTAATTGTGATGCGAGCCATCGCCCATGAACGCTTGCTAGAAGTTGTGCGCATCTCCAAGTATATATATGCAGCGAACATTAAAACAAAAAAAGAATATGGAGTATCAGGGCGCAGCACTAATCGAAGCGCATTTAAGTCGGAGGCGCGCTCAAAAATAGAGGAAGTAAAGACTTTACTCGTCTAAGCAGCCACTATCCTCCTGAGACCCGAACACAGCTAAGGGACAAATTGCTCTTCAAGCTGGTTTTTATTGTCTGCTGGCATGTTACGAATATGAAAAACATTTTTTAATTTAAATATCATGAATAGATGCCAAAAGCGGCATCTCCATGTAGAAGAACCAACCAACCCCCTTTGTTTGCTATAGTAAAACTGCATTTCACTGCCTAAACGCAGAGATAAAGATTGAACTACGTGTAGTACATTGCCATGTTGCTGCTGCTTCTTGAATATTCACGCAATATCAAAGAATTCGAAACACAACACACTTTAAAGGTGCTTTCCACCGTCTGTGACAACACGGAAGTATAGATCAGTTTCGAATTTCTCGAAAGCGAATGGCAAGAATATGAGTAAAGCTCTTCTGTATAGTTCCACATGCATCGGACTTCAAGAATTACTTTGAGTAATCACTGTCGAGTGAAATCTGACAAAATACAAAAAAAAGGCCAGGCCAATGTGCGATATATTGCAGAAGGAGTCTTAGGAGGCTATAGCTGTGTCCACTGTCATTCGAGCCATCACTGCGATCTCCACGCGAGCTGCATTCCGTTGCTCTGCATCGAGAGGTTCTTTTATGTACGTGAAGCCAACGCGAGAAGACTGCGTCACAAGTCGGTGCTAAACTGCGAGACCCGACAGCGCTT